>NW_005187420.1:1203390-1205904 GCF_000239375.1 Pundamilia nyererei
TTTTAAGGCCTACAAGTAAAAAACTACATTTCCACGAAAATGACGTCACTTCCGGTTTAGTAAAGAGACAGTATAGAGACAATGAAAAACTCTATAGCAAAATATCCTTGATCACATTGGGTAAATCAGAGTGTGTATACACCTCTTTTTTTGTTTGTTTGTTTGTTTGTTTGTTTGTTTTTTTACAATCAATGTTCTTTTATGAGCCATTGGGTTTTGAATGGTTTAAGCTTTCTTGCTGTGAAAAAAATAAATGATGCCTGTGTTCCAAATATGGGGATTTCTGTGTGTGTGTGTTTGTGTGTGTGTGTGTGTGTGTTTAGCTAGTTTATGCAAACACCACTGAAATCACTGTTTAGGCAAGCTCTGACTGGCCACAGCCTCTGGGGACTGATTCTACCTGTGATAAACTTAAAAAAATAAATGTAAAAATGAATAAATTAAATAAAGTACATCCATCACATGCATTTCCATCCTTTCTATCATCATCTGTCCATCTGCATTTCTCTCCTTAACACTGTGCCTACCCAATATCCTTTAATAGAAGATAGAGGTTGAACACCTAAAAAAGAGCATCCAGCTGTAAGTGGCCAGCAGGGATTAATGAAGTAAGATGCCACGTAAAAACAGAGAGCAGTGGAGGAGTGTGGTGGCACCACCCCATTGGGCAGGAGGTGCAAAGTGCAGGTTGAGGAGGATTGGGGCAATCAAAAGGTTGATGTGGAACTTCATAGAAACATCTCTGAATTTTCTGGCTAATACAGGAGATGTGATTCATGGTAAGTAACTTGCATTCAGATCATTTGTTCATATTATGTTTGAAATAAAATCCAGTGTGTGAAGAAATAATGTAAAATATTGTATTGATAAAGAAAGAACGATGCCATTTGCTGCAAGATAAGTGTGTGGTGTGGTGATAAGGCAATTGAAAAGATTATTGACAAAGATGTATTAAAAACATTAGAGAAACTTCATGTAAGACTTGGAAGATGAGAGCAGATGTTGAAGAGTTGATGGGAGCAGGACAGGAGGATGCTACTAAAAATCCGGTGGAAAGGAGGATTAAGTTTCAAATAATGTCATCCAGCAGAAAACAAATACATTATCTATTTGTGATGAAGAGCAAAACAGTGATGACCAGGATAAAAAGAGAGAGACTGCAGCCACTCAGAGAAATTTATGTTAAAATCTCCGGGTCTTTAGGTGATGGCGAATCAGCCACCTGTTTTACAGTATTTCCATTTTGACAGTAGTCAGAGAGTTGAAGTTGAAAACATAAAGTCACACAAACAGTAAAACTGTCAACACAAAATAAGCAACAGAAAATGCATAGAGCTATACAGTGTAACACAATTCCATAAGCAGGAGGCAGACAGATGGTTGAGGAAACACTGCACTGGTCAAATATAGCCTGGTTTTTCATGTTTAGTATTTTTTTGCAGATCATCAGACAGTCTTTGGTAGCAGAAACTTAAAATGACAACAGACTTTCTTTTTCTTTATTTGAGGACGTTGTATGAAATTTAAAGTGAGCAGCATGTTGTAAAGAGCAGATGCAGATTTTAAAAAATGACACAGATAAGAATAGGTCAAATCAGTGAGCCATTTAACAGTTGCTGATAACAGATGGCACTAACAGAGGAATAAAAATTTCAGTCCATCCATCCATCCATCCGCTTCCGCTTATCCTTTTCAGGGGCGCTGGAGCCTATCCCAGCTGACATAGGGCGAGAGGCGGGGTACACCCTGGACAGGTTGCCAGTCTGTCGCAGGGCTAACACACAAGGACAGACAACCATTCACACTCACATTCATTCGCACATTCACGCCTAGTGGCAATTTGAATTATCCAATTAACCTATCCCCACAAGCTGCATGTCTTTGGACAGTGGGAGGAAGCCGGAGTACCCGGAGAGAACCCACGCAAACACGGGGAGCACATGCAAACTCCACACAGAAAGACCCCGGCCTTATGGTGGAATTGAACTCAAGACCTTCTTGCTGTGCGGCAACAGTGCTAACCACCGTGCCACCGTGCTGCCTATTATTATATTATATGATGATATATTATATGATGATGATGATTAATATATTAAATTATATTAATCATCATTAGTTATTACAGCAGTGAACTTGAACTCTGTGTCAAATACTGAGCTTCAGTAAAGATTTCAGTTGCAGTTATTTATATTTAACTTAACTTAAATCCTCACTCAAAGACAAGTATCTTTGACAGTGTATATATAGATGTATTATATATAAGAGACAATTGTTTGTTTAATATGTTGGCATTACTAAATTTGGCTCAATGCTTACATATATGTATAAAAAGCAAATGTATGAGCTGTGATAACTGTGTCTGATAAAATGAAGAGTAGACTGATATATGAAATATTCCTTTATTGGGTGAGAAAATCAGACCATGTCATAACTGCTTTAAGTCATACAGAATAGATATCAGAGCCTTAAACAGGCTGACTTCTGCTAAATGGGTCAAACTGGGCAGAAAGTATA
>NW_005187420.1:1207264-1209161 GCF_000239375.1 Pundamilia nyererei
TGAGTTTGTCCTGGTGGATCATCAGGGGTGCAAAGCCTCACAGATGATGTGCAGCAGTGGGTCCCCTCAGTCTGTCCTCACTTTGGACACTTGCAGTTGTCACACATGGAAATCAAATGTGTGATAAGCTGCAGGATTCAAACACAAGTGTAACTTATAAATACATGTTCATACTTTTATTCCACAATCAGAGAGAAAGAAACAGAGAGAGAGTGCAGGACAGACAGACAGGTGACAGTCTCAGGTGTACACACTGCTACAAACAGGACAAGAGAAGGAGGATTTAGTGTTTGTGTTATTACGAGTGCTAAACAAGAAGAGTTCCTAGATGGTACAGTGGACACATGTGTGACTGCTGTGATTAAAGCATCTTTCTTTCAGCTTAACGAGTGAACCGTCAGCTCGTTCAAACACACGTTAGAGTCCGTTTGGCTCGACACCACCGAACAGAGGCAGCAATATACCATTAACAGTGCAGTGAATCCTGCTTGTGCCGTGATATTCAGGACTGCAAACCGAGCAGCATCACTGACTTTCAGCTTGTTGTGTTTGTGGATATATGGCTGACTTTAATTATCCATAAAATCATCACATTCTCTGTAAGATTAAGGTCGACTATTGAACGGTGTATATTTTAAAGCGTCGCTGTGAAGTAATTGGCCTTAAAATGTGGCCTTTGAGGCTGCAGACCCTGAATTGGGATACAGCCTACATGTGTAATTGTTTTTGTTTTACAGTTGGTACTTGGGAAGCTTCTTATGCCCAGCTAGTTCGATACAAGTGCGCAGTAGAGGGGAAACGTTTGCCCACACGTGCCTTTTTCCAAAAGAACAAGAGAAAGGAGAGACACAGAGGAAAAGGAATAAATGATATCATGTGTAGAAAACTCAAAGTAACATACCACCGTAAACTGGAGATGCAAACCAAAGTAAAGAGGAATCTGAGTTGAAAGAATTCTCTTCTTCTCATTCTGTTCACTGACTGTTGAACTGGATCATCCAAGTCAAGCCCACATCTAGTAAGGACAGAAAACTGTAAACAGAATTACAGAAAATATGAAAGACGTGTGAAAGATATTGTGCCACGTAGCCTTCCCCACTAAAGGGGAAGTTGTGGTTATCTACTTTTACAAATCACAACTTTTACTTTTAAAATAAAATGAATAATTGTGACAATAAATATCACAAGTTACAAATTCGGTTTGGATGATGAGAACAGTAATATAACAGTAAAAACAATTATAAAATTTTCCTCAGTGTATTGATTGCATGACTTTTACTTATTACCACAACTGTAAATACTCCCTGCAACACAGCTTACAGTAAAAACTGTTTGAAAGAGAATTTGAATTTACCATATGTGCTAATTTGTATGTGCTGACATTCAAATTCTGAACAAGTAGTTCTTTATTGACAAAGTCGTGCGAAGTGTTTGGAAACATTACTATGTAAAGACCTCTAGCTAACAGTTCATTGACCTGAGCTGCACTACCCTGCAATATCAAGCACTGCATAAATAACATATTCTTAAAACATTATTTAGCAACAAAAAATTCAAGACCCTATAAACCTTTACGTTTGGATTTAGAAGCAGTTAAAGGGTTTTATTGTTAAACCAGAGACTTTCAGCGGAAGAGGTCTCCTCTTGTCTTGTTTCTATTGTAGTCGATTATCTTGTTTTCATCATAAAAAAACCCAATAAACTAATACCTTAAATGCATTGTCTGCAAAATAAATACTTGTCATCATCCATAGCCAGTGTTGGGGAGTAACGGAATACATGTACCGCCGTTACGTATTTAGAATACAAAATATGAGTAACTGTATTCCGTTACAGTTACCGTTTAAAAAGGTGGTATTCAGAATACAGTTACTTTGTTGAAATAAATGGAATACAC
>NW_005187420.1:1210321-1248232 GCF_000239375.1 Pundamilia nyererei
TTACCCCACGTATACTACACGATGCACGACGCACGATGAAGGCCAAAATCGGGCCGATCGCCAAAACGATCGCACGACTCAAAAATCGGCTCAAAATGGGCCAAAAATCGCACAGTGTGAGCCCAGCATTAGTCAGAGGTCCCTTTACTACAGTTCGGAGTCGCGAACTGTAGTAGAACATCTTTTTTCACAAGATGTGAAAAAAAAAAAAATGAACATGTGATATTATGCCCATGTCAAGTACTATTATTGCCCTGTTTTTTCTGGTTCATCACCAGGGCATCCGCCTCTGTAAACTTGCATATTCAAGGCAAAGCTAGTCTGTGCATCACATGCTGAGCAAATGGCTCCTTTTTTGTCCCATTTCGTTCTTTAGCCATCAGAATTGTTTCCTAAAGGCCAGCAAAGATACCCAACGGATTTACTTGGCCTTGCCATATTGGTCCATTTGATCAGCCTTTGTTATTTTTTATTTTATTTTAGTTTTAGTTGTTACAGACATGGTGGGGGGATAGGAAAGGGAGAAAGAAAGAGGAAGGAAAAGAAAAACAGAGGAAGAGGGACAGTGAGAAAGGACACTTAAAATGAAAAAAAAAACCTCTCCTGGATGACGTGTTGAGAGAAAAAAAAGCAAAAAAGAGAAAACAAGCAAAAAAAGGAGAGGAACATAATAAACACAACACCATCACATTAATTTAGCTAAGTGTAAATAACAGTAAATACTAAATATTAAACGTTGTTGTGCAGCATGCAATGTGCTTTGAGTCCCTCCGCACAAACACATCCTCCAACCACACACACTCATACTTTGTTTGCAGTTTATTTCACACCTCAAACATTTACTGAAGGCATCAGCCACCGGCAAGATGTGTGGTGTCCATACCTTGGACACTTTTACAAGCAGACCGACCCCGGTTCTCCAGCAGCAGGAAAGCCCTGAATCCCAGACCCCAATCAGACAGCCAACACCTCCGCCATGATGGCTAACAGAGAACCGGGGTATGAGAAGTCTCCATACCTCCCTTGGCCCGCTGATTCAATTCAATTCAATTTTATTTATATAGCGCCAAATCACAACAAAAGTCGCCTCAAAGCGCTTCATAGATACAGAGAAAAACCTAACAATCATGTGACCCCCTATGAGGAAGTGCTTTGGTGACAGTGGGAAGGAAAAACTCCCTTTTAACAGGAAGAAACCTCCGGCAGAACCAGGCTCAGGGAGGGGTGGGGCCATCTGCTGTGACCTGTTGGGGTGAGACAAGGAAGACAGGATAAAAGACATGCTGTGGAAGAGAGACAGAGGTTAATAACAAGTATGATTGAATGCAGAGAGGTCTATTAATACATAGTGAGTGAGAAAAGTGACTGGAAAGGAAAAACTCAATGCATCATGGGAATCCCCAGCAGCCTATGTCTATTGCAGCATAACTAAGGCTGATGTGTAGTGTTGCTGCATGTTGTTCTAAACTGCATTTAAAACACGGCAGAGCATGGTGCTTCCAAATGGCCCATTTTTTGATGACATATTTGGCAGGTTTGCTCAGCATTTATTGCCGAAATTGACAGCGGCCACGAGTCCAACCAAGTGCTCGTCAACAGTCACATGGGGGCTTGGATTCCTACACATCCCTTATAGCAGCAAGTTTGTCACGTTCTTGTTGGCTCTGCCTTGGTTCCCTGTCATCCAAGAATATGACAGGTCTTGAGAGACATGGTGGATGGAAATATTGGCTTTCCAGTCTCACTTTTCCAAAGGCTTGCTGTTGCTCCTCTTGACTTGTAAACTCTTGCCAAAATGAGCAAGCCAATGTAGGCTTTCAAGTCAGTTAAATCCAAGACTTTCCAACTGTCCCAATACACACACGTCCCCTCAAAATTTATCATTAGAAGTACAATATTTTCAATCGATGGTGTCATGTAGAGCTTACATGATGACTTGATATCCTCAAAATGACTGAATGCGTATCTGGTGGGGCCACAAACCAGGCTTGACTCCGTGCTATTGACTCAGCATAGCACTGAGTCAACCCTGTGGTTGGAGTTGGGAAAGAGTCCATATTATCTTTCCATTTTTGGGAGGGATTGTGCCTGCAGGTGGTTGAGAGACAACAGGAGTGTCAACACTCTCATCCTCAGCAGATGAGAATTGCTCAAAATCAGGGTCCTCCTCAACACAATCCTCCGTTTCTGACACATTCTCTTCCATGTCACTGTCAAAGGGTTGTGCCAAAACCTCAGTGACAGTAAAGCTTTTCCCAGAGGGCATTTGTTTTAGAGAGCAGTGTACCAAAAGCAAGGATTTAGAAGCCTGTCATGGAAGCTTTTTTCAAGTTTGCTTCCCCCCTAATTTGCGTGAGCAGTCAATGTCCTTGTGGGAAAGTCCCGGCTACCAACACATGAGAAATATCAGTTCTAATTGAACAGGTGTGAGTATAGTAGGTCACACATGCGCCGCACGTGAAAACTCGCAAGCCGTACCACAAGAAGTATCAAAGTTCTTATGTTAATGTTTTCCTTCCCCCCCTTCATGTATCAACTCTGCACATACAGGTGTAAGGACTTAAGGTCACAAACACAGGCAGACATGCTTTACATAGCTAAAGCAACTTGGGTCAAAAGGAACAAAATGTGCACAGCTCATTGAAAGACATATCACAAAGAGTTTATGCTTAATCTGTTGTCCCCATACTGAATGTCTAGGAGTATGATTCCTTGAATTATGTCCCACCAAACCAAGGTGGAGGCAAAGGCAGGGAGGAGACAGCAACACCAGACCATCAAAATTAATGAAGGAGAACAACAAGAAAGTTAACAATTAGGTAGGATTTATTGATTGTTTGCCTTGGCAGCCAAACTTAACAAAAATAAAAAGGTGGGGGAGGATGACTGGGCGGTTGAGCCAATTCAAAGAAATTAATAAAACAAGAAGAGGTCAATAGTTTCCCTGGGCCTAGATAAAATAAAGTGCAAACTCGACAAAAAGGTTAGTAAAATTCCCCTTGTGGGACTAATAAAGGTATATCAAAAGCATACAAACGTGGCATCAACCGCATAACCTAGTGTGTCTAACAGTTAAAAACTCTGCAGCCAGTATATAGGGTACCCCAGCTTACCTGTCCAACCTCCCACCACACACTGTGTCTCAACATACACAGAAGTCTTCACACAAAGGTTTCTCATGAATCAAAAGCCACCAGCTGGTCAGGGAGGCAGCTATTACTGCTATTATTGACACCACAGTCTTTACTGGTTCACAATGTTTAATATAAAGAAACTTAAAAGCAGTCCAAGTACAATAGAGCATAATAATGTTCTTCATGCAATCAACATAGCAGCCTCTTAAAACACTAAACTAATGCCAGATGAGTTTCATTTAAATCCCAGATTGATATGCAAATGAGTATGTGACAAAAGAGCAATTTTCTGTTGTTATACCTCTGAGCTCTGAATGCAGGTGCAGTACACAGCAAATTCAAAAGTGTTAAATGTTTTGGTGTTAATAGTCTTCTTGCAAAAGTAGAGTTAATTTTACTCTAAGCAGAGTCACATTCTTTTAATGTAACTCTGAGGTGTAAAATGATAGTAGTTAAAATCGAGTGTTAAAAATGAGTGTTTCTATGTCAAATCTGGAGGTGTTACAATGGAAACATTAACTCTTGACCTCTTAACTCTGAACTCCTAGAGGGGCTATGACACCAACAGAGTAAATTCACAGACTCCGCCCCCAGCACGGCTCCAATCGAAGCTGAAGTGAAGCCGTTTCAGAACATTTTGCTCTACATATTTGAGTTGATTGCCATGCTTGGTAAGTCATTTTTTCAAATATTGTTTCAATTATTATTATGAGCTTTTACTTCTGTGGCTCTTTGGAGTTGAGACAAAGCTGTGTGGAAGGCAGTAGCCATGTTGCTCGGTGATAGCATAATATTCTGTTTTAGCTAGCTGAAAGGTATTGTTTGCGGGCAAATACCACAGCCTTGAAAAAAAGCTTGCATGTGAATTTTTAGTCAAACTTTTGGTCAAATACACCTAAAACAATGTCTAGAATGTGAAATGTTGGTATAATGGTGCTACTTGAAGCCTGAAAACGATCGCCCATAAAAAAAAAAACGAGCAAACAGCAGTAGCAGACGTCCTGACTGGATTCTACGTTAGCATAGATCCCTCCAGAGTTTTGTGCACACGGTTTAGGTAAAAATGAAAAAGGTTGAGGTTTTACATTTAGTTCAGTATTACCTGTTGCCTGTGTCTTTGTCTTTTGGGAAAATACTTTACACAAGTAATGGCTCAAAGAGGATTCCTTTTTTTTTTTTTACTGTGCTGCAATTGTTTACTGGATTATTTGTGCCGTTAATTAGTGTCAACTAATTTTTATTCAATCTCCGCACAGGATATGCTTGTGAAGATGGAATATGGGGGAGAGCAGAAGTGCGTTGAAGTTCCACAAAGGGATGAATGAAGGACATGCATATTGTATTGAAGAAATAAGTGATGAGAACGCTGTTATTTGCATTTACCATGTCAGACCTTTTGATAAACAAAATTCTAATGAAAGTGAGAACATGTATACTGTTACATCTTTCAGAAAATGTTTTGAAATTGTGGTGCACAGTTCAGAATAAATGTTTTTCAAAAACCATTGCATCTTTTTAGTAAATGTTTATTTCCAAAAGAAATTTCTAGAAGTTCAGAACAGTAAAATTCCCGCTTTTTAGAATGAATTAGAAGATAACTCTTACGTAGTTAAACCAAAATACTCTTTGAGAGTTAATATATAAACTCTTAACACCCAGTGTTAAATTATCAACTCCAGACAGATTTGGTGTTTAACACTAAATCAGAGTTAACGTACCAACTCTCCAAAAAGAGTTAAATTAACACTCTCTGGTGTGGACCCATATAGACACTTTAATAGTGTTGAAATCAAATCCGACAGTGTTAATTTGGACATGCTGGATTTGCTGTGTAGAAACACTTCATCTATCATCTGTCTTATTCTGGCCTTCCTTTCCCACATGACTATTTCAATTTTCACTCTCAGAAGTGCTCCAAAAGTTAAAAAGGTTCAAATGCGTTATCATCAAATGTTACATGCTCTGGTGGAAATATAAACCCCTTGCCACAAACATTCTGTCTATTCTAATAACAAGAAAACATCAAAACTAAAGTGGAGCTGTTAAAATCTTCACACTTCATGCTTTCATATACATTGCTTGGTCTCAGTTGCTCTCTTACCTGATGCATTGTTGTATACATGAACTTAATAAAAAATAATTTTTCAATGTTATACATTCCAACAAGACACATATGGGCACTGGTATTGGTAGTTGTGTGTAAGCTAGGTGCTGTTGCTATGATTTTCATTGCTTGTCTTAGTAACGGAAGTTTTAGCTTTTCTCATTGACATCATAAACCACAGGAAGATGAAGAAACCTGCATGACACAAAGAAGAGAGAGAGGAAAGCAAATGTTTAGACTGTATACAAGAGATGCAATGAGGATTCACATTTGAAAATGAAAGCAGTAAATGAACTATGTGTCAGGATCTGCAGGATGGAGAGGTGATTAGAGAAGTGGAGACAGCTGGGGAGAACAAGTCATGGCTGAACAGAATCATAACAGACAAGAACAGAAGAAAAACCCAAGACAATCACATGAATGGAATAAATACAATGTGCTCAACACAGTAGTCATGGGAGGTTCGGCTCCTTTCCCTTACAAAATGATATAAAAAACTTATTTTTATTCAATTTATTTCAAAAGAACGTAAGAAAAGTAAGAAAGTACAAAATTTCAAAAGTTAGGTGTGTGTGTGTGTGTGTGTGTGTGTGTGTGTGTGTGTGTGTGTGTGTGTGTGTGTGTGTGTGTGTGTGTGTGTGTGTTAATAAATGCCCATCTGAATTACTTTCATGTCCCAAGAGGCAGCAAATTTGCAAATCAGTGCTTTTGGACTAATATCAGCACAGAACTGAGCTTAACAAACAAAAAAAGATTATACAGACCTTGAAGTGAGTTCAGGATGCAGAAGAGGTAGAGGCCAACAATGGTCAGATGGCCAAAAGAGAAGAAGACCAGGCCCCAGGTAATGCCGAGCAGAGTCATGACTCCCAGCAGGGTACAAATATCTTTCTTTGCTTTGTCACGGTTACTCTGCCCAAACTGATTGGCCAAAATGAAATGACAAAGGAGATAATATAAAATCTAAAACAGATAAATGAGTTTGAAGAGTCCATTTTTAATAATGGGTATGTGGTTTTTTTTTTTATTGTTGTTTTTTTGTTTTTGTTTTTTTGACCACAAAATATAATGCGTTGCTCAAAATAATTAGAGGAACAATATACCGCAAAAATTTGGAAAAAAAAATCAATGCTGATGTGGACTGGTTAATGTGTTAGGAGAAAGGATGCCATGTCGTTGGGATAAAAATAATACTATCAACCTACACTGGTCTGAATTCACAGAGAGCCCAAAACTTAAAGGGAAAAAATGATGCCACAGGCTGGTTCATTCTGCAGAACTTTCATTGCCGCAACTTAAAATGGTATTCAGTAGATATTCAGTGGATTTAGGTCAGATAAGTGTGGAGGGCAGTGAATGTTATCAGTTCCTTCATCCTCAGGAACAGCCTGCATACTTTCACCGCATTGTCATGTACCCAGAGAAGCCCAGGACCCACTTATCCAGTTTAGGGTCTGACAAGGATTTTATCCTAATACCTAATGGCAGTCAGGGTTCCTGTTAATTTCATTAATATCAGAGCAGCTGAAACTGAGTAACACTCCCTCTGCTACTTAACTGACCTGCGATATTGATCTGAAGTTCATTTCATCAAGTTAAATCTCCTAATTAAAAAGTGTTCCTTTAATTTTTGATAACCCATCATACAGTTTATCCTTTAATAGGAACAATTAATGTTAAACAAAAATGAACAATAATGATGACTAGAGGTATTCCATAGTGTTCTTGTTATGTAAAACTCCCAGCTGATAAGACTAATTTAATTATTTAGTTATACTAGTTATTTGAGTTTTCACAGGACATATTGACAGAGAAAACTTCAATTTTAATAGCAATACAAAACTGCCCGTACCTCTGTGCTTTTGCGTAGAACCCAAACACATCTGATTGTTGCTCCAAACATGAACATGTTAAAGAGGAACACCAAGCTGAATAGTCCCACTGTAGTCCCCATATTTACAGTGTTATTGGTTATATAGCATCTAAAAGAAAGGGAATGCACATAATACATGTTTCAGTCTCTCAGACTGTGAAATTTAAAAGTACATTCTGTACTCCATAGAGATGTGATTGCAGATTTCTAGATACATGTGGTTAAATATACCAGAAACTACTCAGTATCTCAGCTTTGTCTAATTAGATGCTTGGTGAAATTGAGTTTGGTGCCCATTATGTTTATGATAATTTTCAGTGTGAACATGTACATTTAGAGAAAGTATGATTGCATATACCAACATTTATGAGTAAATATGAATTACATTGCCCTTTTGTTGGGGTTAGATGTGTCCAGAGAGACAAGACCATAAAAGCCTCTGTTTATGATCACCACCACTGACACAATGACTACTGGAACACCTGAAACACAAGAACTGAACACTTATTCAAATTATGATAATAACAGCTTCATGCTTAAATTATTCCACTCACCCCATCCCACCACGCTGATTTTGAGCAGATATCTCTTGATGTAGATGTTGAAGACTTTGACTAAGAGAAGGTAGAGGTGGAATCCCTCCAAAGCCATCCAGCTGAAAGTGGCCAATAGAGAGTAGTGAAGGGCAAGAGCCATGTATAAACAGACCCCGGTGGAGGACACTGCTGCTACTGTGGAACTTAGCAGGAAGTGCAGGTTGAGGAGGATCAGTGCAATCACGAGGTTGATGTGGACCCTCATAGAAACATCTTCTCTGACTTTTCTGGCAAAAACAGGAGATGTGATTCATGGTAAGTGACAACTTTCATGTAGATTCCATCCATCCATCCATCCATCCATTCATTTCATCCGCTTTGTCCGGGGCCGGGTCGCGGGGGCAGCAGCCTATGCAAAGAGGCCCAGACCTCCCTCTCCCCAGCCACCTCCTCCAGCTTATCCGGGGGAACACCAAGGCGTTCCCAGGCCAGCCGAGAGATATAATCTCTCCAGCGTGTCCTGGGTCTGCCCCGGGGCCTCCTCCCGGTGGGACATGCCTGGAACACCTCACCCAGGAGGCGCCCAGGGGGCATCCTTGTCAGATGCCCGAACCACCTCAGCTGGCTCCTTTCGATGTGGAGCAGCAGCTGCTCTACTCTGAGCCCCTCCCGGATGGCCGAACTTCTCACCCTATCTCTAAGGGAGAGGCCAGCCACCCTTCGGAGGAAGCTCATTTCTGCCGCTTGTATCCGCGATCTCGTTCTTTCGGTCACTACCCACAGCTCGTGGCCATAGGTGAGGGTAGGGACGTAGATCGACCGGTAAATTGAGAGCTTCGCTTTTACACTCAGCTCCCTCTTCACCACGACGGACTGGTGCAGCGTCCGTATTACTGCAGCTGCAGCCCCAATCCGTCTGTCGATCTCCGGCTCCCTTCTCCCATCACTCGCGAACAAGACCCCGAGATACTTGAACTCCTCCACTTGGGGCAGGAACTCATCCCCGACCCGGAGTGGGCACTCAGATTTGGAGGTGCTGATCCTCATTCCCGCTGCTTCACACTCGGCTGCGAACCGCTCCAGTGCGAGCTGGAGGCCCTCACCCGATGAAGCCAACAGAACCACATCATCTACAAAAATCAGAGATGAGATTCTGAGGCCACCAAAGCGAAAGCCCTCCGCCACTTTGCTGCGCCTAGAAATCCTGTCCATAAAAATTATGAACAGAACCGGAGACAAAGGGCAGCCCTGGCGGAGCCCATCACCCACCGGGAACGAGTCCGACTTATTGCCGGCAATGCGAACCAAGCTCTTGCAACGGTTGTATAGGGATCGAATGGCCCGTAGCAATGGGCCAGACACCCCATATTCCCGCAACACCTCAGGACACCCCGAGGGACACGGTCGAATGCCTTCTCCAAGTCCATAAAACACATGTAGACTGGTTGGGCAAACTCCCATGCACCCTGAAGTATCCTGGAGAGGATAAAGAGCTGGTCCAGTGTTCCGCGACCAGGACAAAAACCGCATTGTTCCTCCTGTATCCGAGGTTCGACTAACGGACGAACTCTCCTCTCCAGCACCCTGGCTTAGACTTTCCCAGGGAGGCTGAGGAGTGTGATCCCCCTGTAGTTGGAACACACCCTCCGGTCCCCTTTCTTGAAGATGGGGACCACCACCCCGGTCTGCCAGTCCACAGGTACTGCCCCTGATCTCCACGCAACATTGCAGAGGCGTGTCAACCAGGACAGCCCTACAACGTCCAGAGCCTTCAGGAACTCGGGGTGGACCTCATCAACAATTCATGTAGATTATTTGGTCAAATTCTGTTTGAAATAAAATTGTCACCGTTGCAGGGGGAATTGGGCCTATCCCAGCTACGATAGGGTGAGAGGGAAAGTACACCCTGGACAGGTCAGCAGTCTCGTAGAGCTAACACATAGAGACAGGCAGCTATTCGCACTCACATTCACACCTATGGGCGTTGTAGAATGATCAATTAACACAACGCCACTATCTGAATGTCTTTGAACTGTGGGAGGAAGCTGGAGTACCCGGAGAGAACCCATGCAAACACGCGGAGAACTTGCAAACTCCATCCGGAAAGGCCCCTTTCAGGTGGTTTAATTGGACTCAGGACCTTCTTGCTGTGAGGCAACAGTGCTAATCATCGCGCCACTGTGCTGCCAAGAATGTCATCAAGGAGAAAAATAATTACCTATTTGTGATGAAGAGCAAAACAGTGATGACCAGGGTAAAAAGAGACAGACTGCAGCCAATCAGAGTGATGTATGTTAAAATCTCCTGGTCTTTAGGTGATGGGGAAGCAGGAACCTGTGGAGAAAACCCACGTTCACATTATTTTGCAGCATCTCCCTATTGTGACATGAAATGAAAACCAAAAAGAGACAAAAACAATAAAGAGCTGATGTAGATTAGATGGGGACAAATCAATGAACCAATAAACAGTTGGTGAGAATATTTGCACTAACACAGCAACAAAGGACAATTTTAGTAAGAGACGACAGTTATAAGTCACGTAAACTGGACAAAGGCATCTTTCTATTTTAACATAGAGTAACATTTTGAGCATGCACTGACATCAGCAGCATGAAAATCTTGGGCCACCACCCATTTCTTTATATTTAGCTTCTAAGGAGACCGACTTTCTTATATATTTTTAATTAAATTGTATCTTTGTTACTAGCAGCTTGTTGCAAAAGCACATAATTCATTCCTAACTCTTTAGTTAAACCTGTGGCAAATGTAACACAGGTTTTAAGGGCGCTGAATAGTATATTTACACCAACAAACTGATCCCAAGCTATTAGCAAAAAAATGGCATATTTCAGCATGGTGTGGTGCAGTAAAGAGAGAGTATGCACAACACTAAATTAAAAATCCTCTAACACCCTTAAAAACACTTGAGGGTTGAAATGTTGACTTTCGAAGTTTTTCAGTAAATGCCCTATAAAGGATTAAAATAATCAAAGTTAGCTTTATTTAGGACCGGACTTCTTATGATGGTTAAACTTGGGAACAGATTAAATTCAGTGAATGTCTTCACAAAGACAGAGAAACACATCTGTGTTTTTATGTTTGCCTCTCCCACACACACACACACACACACACACACACACACACACACACACACACACACACACACACACACACACAGCGTCACTACTGAGTAAAAAAAAACACAACTTTTTCACCAAAGCACGAGAAACACATAGTCAAACTATGTCAAACTCAGCATGAACCTGCTGGATTGTTAGTAACACACCTGCCAACTCTGAAGAAGATAAAAAAAATGGTTGCTAAGATAAATGAAAAGAGATTTCATATTTTATTACTGAGGTGTTTGTCATAGTTTGTTGATGACGTTCCCATCAACTCCCAAATTCCACTTTTTAAGATGAAAAAGTTCACTCCTACCATGAGCACAGCAAAGTATGTGAGATGGTCACAGGAACAGGTGACATTATTCTGACCACGTGTCCATAGGGTAATGCAGCCGTTCTCACTAAAATCTGATAAGTCAAACAAAGAGATCAGTTATACATAAGATGCTTTTACATCCAAGTCAGATCAGCTCACCATTGTAATCTTGAAAAAACACACAAACAACAATGACTCCCGTTTATAAAATAAAGATTTATGTTAGACACTAATGTTGATGTGAGGCTTGGTTACTCACTGCGTGTTGTGAAGTTAAAAAAGTGGCACGAGGGTTTCTGGGTTTCCTGTGTCACAGAAATATTACACGTTTACATGCTTTTACTATACATACCAAATTTTTGAGAATTTGTTGAACAAAAAATAAAATATATTCAATAATATAATGTTAACAGGCAAAAATAGAGTAAATGATAAAATTCAGAAGCAGTTACATTTATTTCCTTGGTAAGGTTGATGGTGATGTTGACACGCTGCTGTAGTCCTGATATGCTCTTGCCCTCCACACTCAGGCCAACCAGTAATCGATCATACACTTCATATGGGGACCCTAAAATACTCTACAATATGATACAAATTCATCAGTTGGTTTTCACAGGAAAGATTTATGTAAGCTTTGTTGTCTATTCTGAAATGCATTCATTATTATTTGCATCATATTTAAAGGTGTTGTCAATTTTTCCCTAAAGAGCATCTATTTCTGCACAGTTGTTTGAATGTGCCACTTTCTTGTTTGTAAAATATCACAGCCTGTGTGAAAGCTGAACTCTTAATATCTCCAAATTAAAAAAAAAAAAAAAAAACTGTAAAAAATAATGGCAAATTGACTGGTTCTTATATAGCACTTTTCTACTCTGAGTACTCAAAGTGCTTTATATTCACACTTTCATTAATAATCAGTTTCATATTCCATTCACACACTTTGTACAAGCACTTTTTTCTATGTAAGTGCTTCTTATCTAACTATCACACTCATTCATATTCCGATGGATACATCAGAGAGCAAATTGTGGTTAGTATGTGCCCAAAGACATTTGGCACACAGACTGGAGCAGACAGGGACTGAACCACCAACACCAAATTGGAGAGGTTCCCAAAGGTGTCTTTACATTTATTGGCTCAGTATTAAACGTTTATAAACTAATGCATTGCTACTCATCATCAGCATTTTTAAAATACATAAATGACTGCACTCTTCTATCACTTGTGGTAAAAACATGGAGATATTCTTTAATACTTAAACATTAGCTCATTGAATCATAAGGTATGAAGCTAAGAACAAACATATCATTCCTCTAACAGTCTCCCTGATTTGCTAAATCATGCAGACAATAACATACTGGACATAAAATTCCATCGGTGGAGTCTTTCTTTAATCTCTAAAAGAACTGTATGTGAGTTAGTGTTTGCTGGGAGAATTGCTATTAAATAGCTTTAAATAATCTCATTATAAAATAATATTGAGGATACTGTGCACTTAAAGTCAGCATTTCCAGTGTATATGTCTAGTTCATATGGTCTGCAAACAAAGAAGTTTAATTACTATTGTAAAATCTATACACATGTGAAAAATCTAAATTTCATAAAACATAATCTACTCCCTGACCTGGTTTGTTTCAGGCCACTTGAGCTTGAGGAACACGATTGTGTTATTCTGTCCAGGATTCAGTTCTCTTGGCAGCTGAACGCTCACTGTGCTGCTGGGAAGAGGCTCGTATGATATGCCCTATATTATCGACACAATGTCAAAAACAAGAAGAAGAAACATTGCATGTGAATACTTGTAATAACACAATGAAACTTTCAACCAAGGCTGATGGATATGAGGTTTTTCTTGCAGAAAAACTAAAATAATGATCTGACAGTGATTATTCAGAAAATGATTAAATATATTTTAGCATCTAATCTTGAACTAGATGACAAATCAGTAAGATTCATAGTCTTTGAAGCAGCAGCAAAGTGTAATCCGTAAAGCAAATGTTGAGATATTTCATAGTATAAGTAATAATATACAACCTGTATTGTTGCTTATGAAAAAAATAAACATGTACCCTGTTTGTAGCTTTTTGTTTTCCCAATGCAAAACACTCCATCTTGTTTTCTTTACAGTGTTAATAAATATTTGAATATAAAAAAAAAATCATCATTAGAGTTTTTTAAATACCTCATTATCACTCGCATAAATGTCAAGGCCGTCGAACATGTCATTGGGTTCATACTGGAGAGAAACAATATCGTCATAACTCGTTGCTAAATCGATCCCGTTTATTTTTTCTTCCTCCATAAAATCTTCTAGCTCCATGATTGCTCTTGTGAAAAAGGACAAGTAAATATTAGCATGCATCATTTTGATTCTTACAATAATTCTTATGGCATACTATAAACTATCTTAAATACCTTAAAAACTCAACTTTGTGTTGTACTCCTACATACATAAAACTCCAAACAATTGAAATAAAAAAACTATGCTCTCATTCGGAATGAAAGTGTTTACTTGGTAGTGTCATCAAGGCTTCCTTTTTCCAAAATGTTTTCTACACAGTTGATACAGCAGCAGGAATCACCTGTAAAATAGCACACATTTTCACATTTTCACTACATTCAAGTAATTAAGTTAAACTTTGGTACATTTTTATTTACTGTATTACCCAAAACCAAAGATGTGTGGGTGACACACTTCAAACTTAAAGCATAGAAACAAGCACTCTAGATCAATATTATAGTTCAATTCAATTCAATTCAATTTTATTTATATAGCGCCAAATCACAACAAAAGTCGCCTCAAGGCGCCTTTTAGGAATATACACCTTATAGGATCCTACCTTCATTCTGACACTGACTCTCGCAGGAACCTGGACCTCCTGAACTTTGATATTGCGTTGTGTTGCAGTCTTTTGTTGAAGGAAGACATGCAGAGGGTTGGTGTGACACAAAAAACACCAGCCACCAGAGAAGCCAGCACTTCATCCTGTGAAGTTGACGGAATTCATTTGAAACAGTATCTGTGCTTTACAACCATTAGCAGGCTATATCAAGGAAGAAGTTCACCCTTCAAAGCAACTTTAACGCTTAGTAACTTTTATTAAGATATAGTAGAGCATAAGACTTTTGGATTTAACAGTCAAATTTGTGTGAAGTTTCTGGGTTCTTAGAGCTCTTAAGTCTATGAAGGATGCAGATACTAATAGACTTTCTTAGATAAAAACACACTTAATTCTAATCAATACTTTTTTTTAAAATTATGTATTTATTTTATTTTATTTTCAATTGTTACAGACGGGACAGACATGACTGGGGTTAGGACAGGGAGAAAGAAAGAATGAAAGAAGACAAAATAGAGGGGAGAGGAGATGGTGAGTAAGGAGGGAAGAGAAAGAAAAAAAGAAAAGAAAAGACAAGACAAGCAAACAAACAAAAAACCCACCTGGATCACCTGTCGAGAGAAGAAAAAAAAAACAGAAAACAAACAAAAAAGAGCAACATAATAAATACAACACCATCACAATAAATTAGCTAACAGTAGATAACAGTAAATACTAAATATTACATGTTATTGTGCAGCATGTAAGATCGACAGCGCACAATGTGCTTTGAGGTAGCAGCCAAGAAAGGTGTAGTTTGTGTCTGAACACCCGTGTGTACACCTGTGTGGATCAGCACGCTTGTATTCAAAAGGTTTCTCCATGTAACGATCTGCTAGGGAGTGTGGGGAGCCATAGCCCCGTCCCCCAGGGCATGAAGCAGGTATGGAGGAGATCCAGGCCCCAGACATCCAGAGGGCCCAGAGTACAAGGACCCAAGGAGGACCACCAAAGGGGCAACCGTGCCACCCTCCTGGGAAGACCTCAGGAGAGCCCTAGACGAGGGGTCACCCAGCAGCCACGGAGCAGAGGCCAGAGGGGGTTGCAGTGACGTGTGCACAGGCTCTGCCGGCAGCCAGCTGTGCCAGAGAGGACCGAGCCCCAGGCCCAGAGGCCAGAGGCCTGAGGGCGCCCCATCCCCCAGAAGGGGCCCAGCCGGGCCACAGGCGCCAAGTGGCCACCAGGAGTGAGCCAGAACATACATGAGCGCCCAGCCCCAGACACCAAGAATCACCAACGCACTGACGTCTGAGGGCATCAGCCACCGGCAGGGAGTGTGGTGAGGGGAGATAGGCCTCCATAGGCCTGGGAGTTCCCAGAGAGGTGGAGTCTAAGACCCGACCTGACATATTTACACAGACGAACAGGCGCACGCAGACACAAACGTGCATTCCCACCCCCATATACACAAACAAATACTCACCCGACGTGGAGACAAACAGAAATAGACACTGTACACACAATCACACTCCCCAAACATACTCTATATCCTAGGTCCAGGTACACTCGCCCCCAGAGGGGCAAACTGTAGACCCAGGAGATGTAACCATTTTCCCTGGGGTGGAGGCAAGCAGACTGCCACCTTATCTGCAGTAGCAGGGAGGCCCCGCATCCCAGACCCCAATCTGACGGCCAACATCTCCTCCCAGCTAATCCTAATCAATACTGATCTGGTACAGATCCTCCGTTGAGGTGTAGCCACAGTCGATCATCTTTCTACATCTCACTCAATCCTCCTCTGTCACACTAACTCTCTGCATACCATACTACCATCTAATAAATCTTCCATTTCACTACTAGCCTTCTGCCACAAATCACCACCGACCCTCAGCTCCACCTACTCCACCCTGCCTGCATTCCCTTCTTCACCTCTCTTGTGCACTGTCTGGTGCTTTGACTGGTTGACTCCAGGTATTACCTTCACTACCTCATCTTCACTATTACACCTGTCTCCCTCTCATTCACACTGGTAGTCAGGACTTACACACGTCCCTGTTGTAGTTGAAATAAACCACGGAAGTCTGTTTTGTAGCTAAAAAAAAACACAAGCATTTATTCCCAGTGTGTCACAGATTTAGATGCACAAAACTCAGGCTGAATATCACTATAGTCTGCAAGACACAGTGTGTAAACTGTCTGACCACAGCTTGCACCACTGTTTGCACCACAGATACTTTGGGCCTCCACTAATACACTGTGCAGAAGTCTGATTATCCACACGTTGAGCACTATTGCAGTGTATTAAAATTATGCTATGCACTATACTAATACTAAACCATTAAATTTTACAAAATTATCCAATATGAATTTAAAGTGGTGTGCATGTGTACATATATATCAAAAAATAGTAAAGAACCAAATGAAGACATTTGTCATGTTAAGTCAAATTTTATATTCTTTTTCCTACTGAGGAATTTTTCCACATCAGCTCTTCATATTTCAGTTTATATATTTTCTTACTGAGGGTTTCAAATATTTAAAAAAAATCTAACCAGATTCTTACTTGGCCTCCAGTTACACTGTGAGGAACCCTGGAGTTATTTTTGACCAGGATATGTCCTTCAGTGCACATATTAAACAAATATGTAGGAATGTTTTCTGCAATTTGTGCAATATCTTTAAAATTAGAAATATCCTGTCTCAGAGTGACGCTGAAAAACTAGTTCATGCATTTATTACTTCTAGGCTACTACTGTAATTCATTATTATCAGGAAGTCCTAAAAACTCCCTAAAAAGCCTTCAGTTAATCCAAAATGCTGCAGCAAGAGTACTGACAGGGACTAGAACCAGGATTCGGGAGACAGATACTATCTCTATCTCGATAAAGCTTATAGTTAGGGCTGGATCAGGTGACCCTGAATCCTCCCTTAGTTATGCTGCAATAGGTGCAGGCTGCTGGGGGATTCCATGATACATTGAGTGTTTCTTCTTCCGTCACCTTCTTCACTCCCTATGTGTTAATAGACCTCTCTGCACTGAATCATACTTCTATCCTGTCTTCCTTCTCTCACCCCAACCGGTTGCAGCTGATGACCCCGCCCCTCCCTGAGCCTGGTTCTGCTGGAGGTTTCTTCCTGTTAAAAGGGAGTTTTTTCTTCCCACTGTCGCCAAAGTGCTTTCATAGGGGGTCATATAATTGTTGTATGATTATTGTAGGGTCTACCTTACAATATAAAGCTCCTTGAGGCAACTGTTGTTGTGATTTGGCGCTGTATAAATAAAACTGAATTGAATTGAATTAAAAAAGTTTGAATTATTTTGAATGAATTGGACACAAAAATACATACATTAATCTTTACATTTTACGTTGATTAAACCCATATAAAGGCTTCATATTATGAAGCCTTTATATGTGTTTCAGTGCTAAAGCAGCTGATCTCAGCACTGCTGATATTATCTCCGCATGCTTCATTGTCCAAGATTCATCATGACTGAACCAGAACTGGTAGCCCACACCATTATGTCATCTTTGCAGCTCTCCATTTAAAAAGCTCTCAAAAGGTAAAATATTATACTGGGTAATCTGTTAGTACACAAGAGTTTGTCCATAGACTGAAAAATGTGAAAGTAGATCATTAAACCCTGAAGAACCTGTCAGGAGAGAAGGGATAAGGCTTTATTTCATCTTTGAGGTATAAATGTCACATTTGGCATTTTGTGATGATTCTCTTTTTGTTTTATTATGGAGTAAGTTTTTAATAATTCTGGGTAATAAATTGTAATTAATTAACTCGGGGGCATTCTTCTTTGGTCACATTCAACATGACATGTACAAACAGCCTGTCATGAGTCAACAATCTGTGATGCACAACAGGATGTTATACATTATTTACATATTATTTGCATATTGTTCCTAGAAAGATAAATATGGGAATCAGCAGACCTGCTTTCTCTACAATATCAATGTTATTGCTGTTAATAATCCTTCAGAAAATAATTTCTAAATAGTAATAGGGTCTAGAGTCTTAGTGGAAATACATGAGGTGATATTAGTGCAGAAGTACAACTACAACGACACTACAGAAACCGAACCTTCAAGTAAGACAGGAAATGGCCTAAAAAAACAAAATTTTAGACTGTGTACACTCAAAGTGCTTTACATAACATGTCTCGCGCACCCATTCATACAAGCCTTTTTTATATGCTTGAGTGCTTTCTATCTAGCAATCAAACTCCAATGTATTCATCACAAAGCAACTTGGTGTTAGTATCTTGTCCAAGGGTATTTGGTTTAAATGGTCTGTATTTGTATAGCGCTTTACTTGGTCCTAAGGACCCCAAAGCGCTTTACACTATACACAATCATCCACCCATTCACATACTGGTGATGGCAAGCTACATTGTAGCCACAGCTGCCCTGGGGCGCACTGACAGAAGCGAGGCTGCCGGACACTGGCGCCACCGGGCCCTCTGACCACCACCAGTAGGCAACGGGTGAAGTGTCTTGCCCAAGGACACAACGACCGAGACTGTCGAAGCCGGGGCTCGAACTAGCAACCTTCCGTTTACACTTTGTAGCAGTCAGGGGTTGAAACACCAACCTTCCAATCAGGAGATGACCTGCCCTACCTCCTGAGCTATTATTCACGAGGCAGGGAAAGCATTTACATTTATATCTCTTCATATTACCAAGTAAATTTTTTATGCAAGAAAAGTACAGAGACATGAAGGTCTTTAACATAAAGACAGCCAAAGCTAGCCTACCTTTGCATGTTTGCATGGGTCCTTTTTATCTGAGCAGAATCAGGAGCACAGCTGAAGTGCCAGCAGGGAAAACACAAATGAGTAACTCTGAAAAGATATTTTTGCTCTCGTTAACATTTCATGTAAATTACTTTTTGGAAAAAAAAAAAAGAGGAAGCTTCGGCTGACAGAAGGCTAAAAACATATTCATCTCATCTTCCATGGATACAACAGTGACCATCAAATACAGGCTGACATTAAATTAGTGAAATGTATTGCACTCGACACTGTATTTACATTCTACTGAAACATTCAGCACTAAGTTTTCTTTTTAGATGATAATTTTCTTTTAATTTAATTTAAACCAATTTGTCATTAGAGGCCAAGTGTTGTATTTCACTGCTAGGACCCCCCAAAACAACAAATAAACAAATTGAACATAAATTATGAAATTTCCAGTTTTGTATGCATTGTGATTTTCTTCCTGTTATCACAAGAAACAAAAAAGAAAGAAAGAAAAATATATTATCCTGCGCACTGGTTTATAATTTGCTGTATTAATTTTATTTTTTACATTGGAAATGATGAATAACAACAAAATGCCTGACTCTGATGCCAGGACAAAGAAAGATCTGTGAGATATATGAACCTGGTACTGTTATCATCTAAACTTGAATTCAAGCCACCATCTCAAATTGCATGTAGATGTATAGACCAACAATAGATTTAGTGACTGTGTGTTGTTGCTTTAGGCCCTGTGTCAGGCTGGTGACCTGTCCAGGGTGTACCTGGCCTCTCACCCTATGGTAGGTGGAATAGGCTCCAAAACCGCCGCCACCACATGACCCTGATGAGGATAAGCAGAAGAGAGTGGGAAGAGAGAGCACGAACATACTGTTTGTGCTCTCTGTCTGTGCTTTATGGACATCTTCACCTTTCTGCACTCCTTCCTGGTTTAAGAATGGTAAAATATTATTTCTTCTATTAGTTGAATAAATAACTACTGTATATCCAAAAATGATTTATTGTTAGCTGAAAATGGCAAGTGGTGGAGGAACTTTTCAAACCATTCCTTTAGGAAAAGAAACAATAAAACACTATGAAAGGATCTCTCCATTACCATATGAATATACATATTATGTTGTTAATGTTTTGTCAAGCTTTTGAACTGTTTGACCTACCGTACCTGACCAGCTCCATTCTTTGCTAATGGGAAATGAACACACCCTGAAAACGAGAGCTGCAGTTTTGTGAGATTATGAAAAGCTTTCAGAGACAATAGCCAACTGTGGCCACAAGATGGCAGTAATGTAAAGGCTGATTGAACATATTAATTGACAGGCAGGGATGAAAGGAGAGATCCTTTACTTTGGTATGTTTTTCATTTATGTCTATTTTTAGATTCCTACACTCACTTGTCACTTTGTTTGTACACTTGCTTAACTGCTCATTAATGCAAGTATCTGAAAAGCCAAATACATGGCAGCAACCTGCATTTATTCACGCAGACTATGATCAAGATGATCTGCTGAAGTTTAAACAGCAACAGAATGGGGAAAAAACATGATTTAAGCAATAGCTGTTGGTGGGATTTTTTTTACTGGGATTTTTCCACACAACTACCTTTGTTGAGAAAATATGCAGAGCATCAGTTCTCTGCAAGAAAGTGCCTTGATGATGGCAGAGGTCAGAGCAGAATGGAGCAATATTACTTATTTATTTTTCTGTAATTATAAAACAGAAAGCTGTTTTTCCAGTCATTCTGGATTCTTTTTACTGTATAATTCTTAGAAGTGCCCCAAAACAATAAAACTTCAGAAGTGTGGTCATCCTATGTAAGCTGGTCTTGGAAATGGTGAACCCCTTACCACAAAAATGTATATCAACAGGAAAGTTTCAATTAAATTAGCAGTACTGTCAAAATGAGTAAAACAAACTGGTATGTGAAAGTCTATTGCATAAAAGAATGTATTTTAACAGTTTTCCAAAACTGGCCTCTATGAATAAAGATTAACGTTCCTGTTTTTAAATATCATAAATGTGATTACTAAACTAAACTACTTAAATAACATCCTACATATGATTTAAAGTGAAAGTAAGTGTCAGTGGAGAGTGAGTGTATACCCAAACAGAACTGAACTAAGAGCGAGCCTTTATTTATGACTCAAATAATGCAAAGGAAAAGCAAAAGGGAAACGAAGACTAACAACACCTTAACTGGAAAAAAACAACTAAAACCTGAATAACTGACTCTGAAAGCAGGATGACATGGTGACCTGAAACATTAAACTCGGACATGGACATCGAAACTTGCACCAGAAAAGCCAAATATGAAATACCTGACTTGACACTTGCCACAAAGAAAAAACAATGAGGAACAAAGGAAAACACACAATATGTACACAGAGGGTAACGAGGGAATTTGCAACCACAGCTGAACCTGATCCGACATGACAAGACAAAGGAGAAGCAAAACTCAGTATACTGAACACAGGACAAGCACTATGAAGAAAAAAAACAGGAAGCACGACAAATGCGTAGATGCAGACAAGACTCGTAAGTTTAACACTGTGACTGGAGGAAAAGGGAATATAATCACCATGAACTGAAGGAAAACAAAAGCATACTCTAAACACATCTAAAGAATAACTAAGAACCCAAGATCTACAAACTAACAGAAAATGGCTTGGAGCCATACCACCCTGAGCATGCCCGGTGTGGTCTGATCTCAGAAGCTAAGTAGGGTTGGGCTTGGTTAGTACTTGGATGTGAGACCGCCTGGGAATACCAGGTGCTGTAAGCCAGGGGTGGCTTTAGCTCGGGAGGTAGAGCAGATCACCTACTATTGAATCCGGTTCTTTACTGAATTCCTTTGCTGACAGAGAAAGACTGGACTCAGAGTGGTCAAAACTCAAAAAATGATCTTTATTGTACATTTCTGGAAACTGAGATCTGTAGACACGAGCACGCACCCCCAGTTCTGAAAGCATTGCAAGCTAAATCCGCTAAATAAGCTAGACCAACAAGCTAAATTATTAAAATACATAAAACAATCTAATCAGACAATAAGCACTAGGAATATATATTTATTTCGTAACACTACCTACTAATTGGAAGGTTGGTGGTTCGATCCCTGGTTCCTCCAGTCTGCATGCCAAGTATCCTTGGGCAAGATATTAACCCCAAGTTGCTTTCCAATGCATCCATCGGAGTATGAATGTGTGTGTCAATGTGGTCTCTATGTTTAGAGAAAGTGCTTTTGAGAATGGGTGTGACTGGGTGAATTTGGCAAGTTGTATAGAGCAATTTGAGTACTCTGGGAGAGTAGGAAGGCACTATATGAGAATCAATCAGTCCTCACATAAAAGCAGCCTGCCTGACAACACACCTGAACAAGATTCAAATCAATTAACAAAAAGTGGAGGCAGAGGTGATCCATCCCAGCTTCAAAATGTCCTCTCAACAGCAGTGTTGCAGCTCACTGAAATCTTTAATGACCAACACGTAGGACTAAAATTATGTCCTTTATGTTATCTAAAATGTACAAAATCTTCAATTTTACTTATTAACATTTTCTGGTCATTTCTAAATCAATTTTATCTATCCATTTTCTCATTCAGCTTGGGGCTGTAGGGGTACTGGAACTTATTTTTCATGGGACAAGAGAAAGGGAACATAAAAATACAAAATGCTATCATAACTTTATACAACTTTTATTTTATGTACATTTTATTGTAAGTTACTCTTTTGCAGTATTTTCTTCTCACACCACTTTGTGAATCTATATGGGTATTTCATATTTAATCAATAAATTCAATTTCAATTCAATTTTATTTATATAGCGCCAAATCACAACAACAGTCGCCTCAAGGTGCTTTATATTGTACAGTAGATACTACAATAATAGATACAGAGGAAAAGCCAACAATTATATGACCCCCAATGAGAAAGCACTTTGGCGACAGTGGGAAGGAAAAACTCCCTTTTAAAAGGAAGAAACCTCCGGCAGAACCAGGCTCAGGGAGGGCGGGGCCATCTGCTGGGACCGGTTGGGGTGAGAGAAGGAAGACAGGATAGAAGACATGCTGTGTGTAGTGAAGTAGATTTTGGGGAAGGATTTTACGTGATGTCCGCAAATGCAGCACTAACATAAGATAAGATAAGATAAGATAAGATAAGATAGAACTTTATTAATCCCTCGGGTGGGTTCCTCTGGGAAATTCGACTTCCAAAAAAAAGCACAGCAACGACCGAAGTTACAGTTACAGAATTGTTATATATATATATATATACACACACACACACACACACACACACACACACACACACACACATATATAAATACAGAGACAAATATAAATAAAATATACAAAGGGGATAAATAGAATAAATAGGTCACGATGCTCTGATGCGACCTGAGAGCTCACCCTGTGCGTCCATAAAATGAAGCTTATAGCAGAAAATCTGTCGCTCGCTCGCTCTCTCTGTCTTTCACTCACACAGACACACCACCACCATCAACTTTTCTAAATTGCTAATGAAAAACACTGATCAGGCTGCTGTGATTGAGCAGCAATGCAAATTCAACTATTTTCACGGTTGTTGTGGTCGTGATGATTTTGTGATGCCACATCGAAAAGGCTTGGATGAGCTTTCCAAAGTTCTACAAGTTGTGCCTCCATCGCTTGTGGATAGTGCACACGCTGCACTGCTGTGCTATTCGGTCTTTTTCACCGACGTTTACGTGTTTGCGCGTGAACAGTGTGAGCGGCTGCAGTGACACCCTCACAAGCGATTGATGATCGGGAGCTGCTCGAGGTATTAATCACTTCTCGTTACCCCACGTATACTACACGATGCACGATGAAGGCCAAAATCGGGCCGATCACCAAAACGGTCGCACGACTCAAAAATTGGCTCAAAATGGGCCTAAAACCGCACAGTGTAAGCCCAGCATTAGAGCAGCAATATTTGTTCCCCTCAGAGAAAGGGAAGAATGGGAAAAGGAAAACACCTGGCTGGAAAAAGTTGATATGGGCATGTGCAGTGAATATCAGCGCTATGCGGCCAGAAGTGTGATAATATAACTTATTTTGTGTAATAAACAACCGCAAGGATAGATGATTACAACAAATAGATGACTAATACACATAGGTGAATAATGATGATGAGTTAAGATGCGTAATCATGGGAACTAGCGGGTTTACAAACAGGAGCAGCTGATTAGCATTAGAAAAGCTGAAATAATACTTCAACTGAAGCCAATTGTACTAAATGCACTAAATGTGCACTGTTACAAGAATATTTTTCTTTCTATTGTTTTCTATTATTTTAAGTTAAGCAGGACAGAGTTCTTTTAAAGAAAGATTGTTAATGTGTTAATGTTGTCATTTTGAGCTAAAAATAAATGGCTAAATGATCATTTGTTTCACACGTGTTCATATCACAAAGAATAGAATATGCATCTACTTAAATCAACTTCAAGTCACATGATTAAAAAAAATAATTTCACACACAAAAAAAGAGCTAGAAAATTCACCACACTGGGAAGGGTGAAGACAACTGGGTCGCCCGGCCCTGGCCACGAGGTGTCCCTTATTTATTTTTTAGGGAGTTGGCAACCCTACTTCTGAAGCAGTGTGTTGATTTTTTTGACACACGCACAGAAGCGTCAGCTTCAAGCGGCCCATATTGACAACTGTTCCCCTCTTTTGTTACAGATTGTGCCATACTGCTGCTGTCTTGTTTGGTTTTATTCTGTCTTGTTGTGGCCTGTTGTCATCTTACAAACGTTTATGGACTGGCCTCGACTGACTCCTGGATTTATGGTCTTTTACTCGCATTTTAATCATGCTTTTATAAAGAACTGTAGCTTAGGGTGTATTTGTTTTATTGATCTCTTTTACTATTTTTTTTATAATGTTTTATGCTTTGTTTTATTGCTTTAGTGGAAGTGCGGCTGCTTGTTGAGGGACTAGGCACGTGAGGTGGAATCCCCTTCCCGATGCATGAGAGTGTACACACCGGGCATAGGTAGACTACACCATTTAGATTTCAGTGTGAGTGACAGTGAGGTTTGCAGTGGAACTACACGGGTGAGTAATTAGTGGCACCCTTGGGCACTCCTCTCTCTAGGGCTTCCTCCTCAAGTGGCCGGTCTCAACCATTTTTGTTTATTTTATCGAATTATTTTACTAGGGTAGCACCGAGGCAGCGAGCCTTGTTGCTGTTTAATCAACAGTCTTGTAGTCTCAGCCCTGCTACCTTAAGAACTTTTCTGATTCTATGCTTTTAGTAGTTTTCCTTAATAAATTTTGATTTGTAAAACTGATCTGCCTCACCTCTGCTGTTTATAATGAGCCTGTGGGCTTTGGTAGCCAGTGTAAGATCTACATCTAAAATCTTTCCTGGGGCGTAACTCTCTCCCCAGGTGGCGTTGTCAACATCCCTTAGTCACCTTCCCTGGTTATTCTCATTTGGAGGAATAATAACAAGTATGATTCAGTGCAGAGAGGTCTATTAACACATAGTGAGTGAGAAAGGTGACTGGAAAGGAAAAACTCAATGCATCATGGGAGTCCCCCAGCAGTCTACACCTATTGTAGCATAACTAAGGGAGGATTCAGGGTGACCTGGTCCAGCCCTAACTATATGCTTTAGCAAAAAGGAACGTTTTAAGCCTAATCTTAAAAGTAGAGATAGTGTCTGTCTCCAGAATCCAAACTGGAAGCTGGTTCCACAGAAGAGGGGCCTGAAAACTGAAGGCTCTCCCTCTTAAATAATATAGGAACAACGCATAAGCCTGCACTGTGAGAGTTGTTACGCCCCTCTGCAGTCCCTAATCTCCTCAATGTGTTCAGCTGGTGCTTATTGGCCACACCTAGTCAAGTGTGGATAAAGGCATACCTGAGGCAGGCTTCCCAGAAGCTCACTAGTCTTTGCCTTGGTGGCGCCAGCCTGCTATGCCATTTTAAGATATAACCTCTTCTCACTAACACTCTGGTATTCATCTCCTTTCTTTGGCTTTTGAGCCAAGTCGTAACAGAGTGAAGTGCTCTAATAGGGTGATATGGTACTACAAGGTCATTAAGATAAGATGGGGCCTGATTATTCGAGACCTTGTATGTGAGGAGCAGGATTTTGAATTCAATTCTGGATTTAACAGGAAGCCAATGAAGGGAAGCCAAAACAGGAGAAATCTGCTCTCTCTTTCTAGTCCCTTCAGGACTCTTGCTGCAGCATTTTGGATTAGCTGAAGGCTTTTCAGGGAGTTTTTAGGACTCCTTGATAATAATGAATTACAGTCGTCCAGCCTGGAAGTAATAAATGCATTTACTAGTTTACTAGTAATTTTCAGCGTCACTCTGAGACAGGATATTTCTAATTTTAGAGATGTTGCACAAATGGCAGAAGGCAGTCCTACATATTTGTTTAATATGTGCATTGAAGGACATGTCCTGGTAAAATAAATAAATAAATGACTCCAGGGTTCCTCACAGTGTTACTGGGGGCCAAGGTAATGCCATCCAAATGTTCACATCCTGACCCTTCAGAATGAACTAATTTTTTTTCTTATTATACTGTCAAGGATATCAACAATTATCAAACACTCAGGTGAAGAAACGACACTTAGACACTTGGAGAGATTTTAACGTGCACGGGTGAGAGTAGACTCACACTCAGCTGCAGGCGTTTTCTTTATTTAAAGCATAGATAGCAGTTCCTGTTTTTCATGTTCGTGTGTATGTGTGTGTGCAGCAAGTCAGTTTCTAAGAATAATGCGAGTCAACTTCTGCGGATGTATATTTCTGTGCTGATCTTGTGGCCTTATCACAAGGCTTGCAGTTTCATGTTTATCAAGCTGAGCTGCACAGTGAAAATATGAACATTATCAGTATTGAAGTAAAGCATAAAAAACATTTAAACATTTTTCCCTGACATATACAATAACATTTGCACATTTATTCAGGGAATTCAAAAGTTTACTTTCATGCTATGACAATATTCAGAGTTACAAGGACACAGTACCTACGGGTGGGTAAAAACTGAGTTCTTTATCCTGTTCTTTATTCTTTAACCAACTCTGAGCATCAGTATCTGTGACACCTTATCATTAACAAAACTGCACCAAGTTAATGTCTATGACCCAGATAGTGTGTGCACTTTAAAAAGTGACTTTTGGGGCAAATTATGTTGGGTCCATGTTTCATATGAGCAGAATAGGTTATATGTGAGGTTTCATGTTTACCTTAACTTCGTTAGAAGGCTAATCCTCATGAAAGCCGGCAATACGCCAGGGAAACACAGCCTAGCAGGCCAAGCTAGGGATGTGATGTGCCCAGTCCCAGAGCCAAAAGTCACCCCATGCTGTCCACAGACAGGGGAGGGAGCGTCAGCTGAGCCTGCTGAAGTGGACGGCTGAGCTAGGGACACCCTGAAGGTCCACCACTAGCAGCGAGGAGTTGCTACGCGCTGTCCATAGACAGGGAAGTAGCGACGACAGTGACACTGGAAACAGCCAGAAAGCCCAACCCAGTAGCCGCAGAAACCCGACATGCTGGCAATATCCCAGAGGGGGAGCCATTGCTGCAGGCTCGAGAACTCACTAGCCGGCTGACATATCAGACACAGCGAGATCCAACTGGTGAGTAAACTGGCGAACCGCGGGCAATACGCCAGGGGAACACAGCCTGCAGCAGCACAGCCACTGAAAGTGAAGGGCTTCTCTACTTGTCAGATACGCAGGATGCCAGTAATTTAATCTTTTACTCTGTGTAATAGACATGAAATTAAATAGAATTAAAAACCAATTAAAAACATTTACAGTTTTGCTATTTGAACTATAATATCTAATTTGATAATGATACTGAACAAAACTGAGATCTGGGCTTTAGATTGCCAGTAACTATTCTACAAAAGTATCAACCGAAAGATTCTTTTTTTTCCTAGAGTGGCAGCTATTTTTTCAGTCATAAACTGGGTTAGCAAGAAAAAATCGTTTGCAATAATGTCTTTATGATTAAACATTGAAAGGCAGCTATTACAATTATTACTGACACCACAGCCTTCAGTGATTCACAATGTTTTTAATATAAAATAAACCTCAAAACAGTCCAATTACAATAGAACATTAGAATGCTGTTCATGCAATTAACATAACAGCCTCCTAAAACACTAAACTAATGCCAGGTGAGTTTCATTTAAAACCTAGATTTGAGCTGGTATATAGAAATGTGAATGTGTGACTTAAGACAGAAAAATAAAAAGAGCAATTTTCTATTGTTATACCTCTGATCTCTGAAAGTGGGTGCAGAAGAGACACTTCATCTATCATCTGTCTTATTCTGGCCTTTCTTTCCTGCATCGCTATTTCAATTTTTACTCTCAGAAGTGCTCCAAAAATGAAAAAGGCTCAAATGCATTATCATCATATGTTACATGATCCGGTGGAAAGTTAAACCCCTTGCCAAGACTCTGTCTATTCTAATAACAAGAAAACTTCAAAATAAAGTGGAGCTGTTAAAATCTTCCCACTTAATACATTCATGTACATTTTTTTAGTCTCAGTCACTGTCTTATCTGATACATTGTTTTATACATGAACTTAAGAAGAAAGAATGTTTCTAGATTTATATTACTTTACACATTTTAAAAGAAAACACATAGGCACTTCTTGGGTTACTGGTAGTTGTGTGTGAGCTAGGTGCTGGTGCTACGTGTTTCACTGCTTGTATTAGTAACTGAGGTTTTAGCCTTTCTCAGTGACATCATAAACCACAGGAAGATGAAGAAACCTGCATGGAACAAGAAAGAGAGAGATAAGCAAATGTTTAGACTTTGTACAGGAGATACAATGAGTATGCACATTTGAAAATAAAAGCAGTAAATCTACGCTCAGTCAGGATCTGCAGGATGGAGAGGTGATTAGAGGAATGGAGATAGCTGGGGAGAACAAAACATGGCTGAGAAAAGAATCATAACAGACAAGAAAGGAAGAAGAACTCATGACAACAAACAACACAAAAACATGAATGAAATAAATACAAGGTGCTCGACACACAAGGAAGGGTACACAGAGGGTGATAGAAACTAACAAGAGGCTAAAAAAAAAACTAAAGAAAGAAAGCACTCAGGACTATAACCAGGAACAGAACGATATAGTAAAACTAGTAGGGTTCAAAATGCAGGATTAGCATAAATGACACATTATAATAACACACTTTAATAACATTGCTGCTCATTATTGACACAATTTTAACTGTTCATTTAATATTTTACACATATGCTAATATTAAACAATCTTTAATCACAAAGACAGTTGCCTCAAAGTGCTTTATATTATAAAGGCAAAGACCCTAGCATACTGTAATAGAAAGAAAACAATTGTATGACCCCCCTATGACCAAGCACTTTAGCAACAGTGGGAAGGGAAAACTCCCTTTTAAGAGGGAGAAACCTCCAAAGTAGAAGTTGATTAATATTATGAATGAGAAATGTAGTTTTAGTGAAAATGACTGTGCTAATATCTAATGTATGAAGATCAGAACTGTGTCACCAACTCGTCATTCACATAATCCTGAATCAAAAATATAGTATTACATGTCGTACCCTGAGTGAGAGACAGAGTTAATTAATTGTGAATGACCTGCCCATCTGCATAGCTTTCATGTCCCAAGAGGCAGCAACTTTGGAAATCAAAGCTTTACAATATAACACATAATCCTGGCAGGTAGCACTAATATGAGCCCAGAACTGAGCCTAACACATAAAATAGTTATACGGACCTTGAAATGAGTTCAGGATGCAGAAGAGGTAGAGGCCAACAGTGGTCAGGTAGCCAAAAGAGAAGAAGACCAGGCCCCAGGTAATGCCGAGCAGAGTCATGACTCCCAGCAGGGTACAAATGTCTTTCTTGGCTCTGTCACGGTTACTCTGCCCAAACTGATTTGCCAAATATACAATTACACAGGAGATTATATACAATTTCACACAGATAGATAAATGTGTTTGAAGAATCATTTTTACTAATCAAGGTATGTGTTGTTTTTCCTTTGTAAATAAATGACTACAAATATAATGCATTGCTCAAAATAATTAGAGGAACAACATAACAGCAACAATGGCAAAAGAACATCTCATTGGGAAAAAAATCAATGCTGAAATGGACTGGTTAATGTGTTAGACGCGAAAGGATGCCATGCTATTTGAATAAAAATAATATTATCAACCTACACAGGTCTAAATTCACAGTGAGCCCAAACAATAAACGGAAAAAGGATGCAACAGGCTGATTCGTTTTGCTGAAACTTCATTTCAGCCCCTCAAAATGGTTCTTAGTAGTTTGTAGACTCCCATGTGCTTATACGCATGTCTGGCAACATGCGAGATGTGTGTGGGGGCAGTGAATATTATCAGTTCCTTCATCCGACAGTAACGGTTTGCACACTCTCATCACATGAGGACAAAATGGTCATGTGCCAGGAGGATCCAAGGGCCCAATGCTCCAGTTTAGGGTTGACAATGGGGCCAAGGATTTCAGTTTTATTTGTCATATGCAAGTTAGCACAGGGTCAACATAGGGTCAACATTTTAATAATAAAATGTATTTGACGAGCAGCAGACAGTCCCTCAGCGACAGATAGAGATCTCTCATTCCTATAGTGTGTGTGTACACCTAATGGCAGTCAGGGTTCCTGTTGTTAATTTCATTAATACAGACGTGGACAAAATTGTTGGTACCCTTCGGTCAATGAAAGAAAAACTCACAATGGTCACAGAAATAACTAATCTGCCAAAAGTAATCAATTTAAAAAAAATCTATAAATCTTAACCAATGAATGTCAGTTATTGCTTTACAACCATGCTTCAACTGAGTTATTTAAAAAAAATAAATGGATGAAACAGGCCTGGACAAAAATGATGGTACCCACAACTTTATATTTTGTTCCACAACCTTTTGAGGCAATCACTGCAATCAAATGATTCCTGTAACTGTCAATGAGACTTCTGCACCTCTCAACAGGTATTTTGTCCCACTCCTCGTGAGCAAACTGCTCCAGTTGTTTCCAGTTTGAAGGGCACCTTTTCCAGTTTGCATGTTTCAGCTCCTTCCAAAGATGATCAATAAGATTGAGGTCAGGGCTCATAGAAGGCCACTTTAAAATAGCCATCCTTGGGTGTTTCTAGCTGTGTGTTTTGTCCCGTTGTAAGACCCATGACCTGCGACTGAGACCAAGCTTTCTGACACTGGCCAGCACATTTCTCTCCTGAAGCCAACCTTTGTGGCTTGTCAACATGTAGTTTGGCATATTCCAGCCTGGCTTTTTTATGATTTGTTTTCAACAATTGTGTCCTCCTTGGTTGTCTCCCATGTAGCCCACTTTGGCTCAAACGATGGATAGTGCGATCTGACACTGATGTTCTTTGAGCATGAAGTTCAGCTTGGTTCTCTTTAGAAGTCTTTCTGGGCTCTTTTGTTACCATTCAGGTTATCCGTCTCTTGGACTTGTCATAAATTTTCCTCCTGCGGCCACGTCAAGGGAGGTTGGCTACAGTCGCATGGATCTTGAATTTCTGAATGTCATGTGCAACTAGTCACAGGAACATCTAGCTGCTTGGAGATGGTCTTATAGTCTTTACCTTTAACATGCTTGTCTATGATTTACTTTCTAATCTCCTGAGACAACTCTTTCTTTTGCTTCCTCTGGCCCATGTTGAGTGTGGTACACACCATGTCACCAAACAACACAGTGACAACCTGGAGTCCTATATGTAGGCACACTGACTGATTACAAGATTGTAGACACCTGCGATGGTGATTAGTGGACACACCTTGGATTAACATGTCCCTTTGGTCACATCATTTTTATTCTTTCCTAGGAGTACCATAATTTTTATCCAGGCCTGTTTCATGCATTTATATGTTAAATAACTCAGTTGAGGTTGAAAAGCAATGTTTGGCTTTCATTGGTTAAGATTTATAGATTTTTTTTATTGATAATTACTTTTGGCAAATTAAAGTTATTTCTGTGACCATTGTGAGTTTTTCTTTCATTGTCCGAAGGGTACCAACAATTTTGTCGACGTCTGTATCAAAGCAGTTGAAACTGATTAAGAACATTTAATAACTTCCTTTCCTGCTTAAGTGATCAGATCAATGATTTCACAGAATTTACTTTGACTTAAACGCTAACAGAAAGCCCATCCTACAGTCTAACCTTTAAAAGGAAGCTATGCATATTAAATAAAAATTAGTAATGGTGACGAGGGATAGTCTTCATTGTTGTTGTTAAATAGACTAATTTCTTGTTGCTTTTTGAGATTTCACAGAACATATTGACATAGAAAACATCAATTTCAATAGCAACATAAAACTGCCCGTACCTCTGTGCTTTTGCGTAGAATCAAGACACGTTTGATTGTCGCTCCAAACATAAACATGTTAAAGAGGAACACCAAGCTGAACAGTCCCACTGTAGTTCCCATCTTTACATAGTTATTGGTTATATAGCATCTAAAAAAAGGGAGTGTAGGTGATCCATGTTTTAGTCTCTTACTCTGTGAAATTAAAAAGTACATTTTGTACTTCATAGAGGTGTTATTGCAGATGATTTAGATACATGTGGTTAAATATACCAGAAACTTCTCAGTATTTTAATTTTGTCAAATTAGATGCTTGGTGAAACTGGGTTTGCTGCCTAATGTTTATGTTACATTTATGACAAAGGACTACAGTGTGAACATGCCAAGATACAGAAAGTATGATGCATATTTATTTTATGAATAAATATGAATTACATTGCAGTTTTGTTGGAGCTGTCCAGAGGGACTTGGCCATAAAAGCCTCTGTCAATGATCACCACCACTGACACAATGACTGCAGGAACACCTGAAACACAAGAACTGAACAGTTATACAATATAAAGCATCTTGAGGTGACTGTTGTTGTGATTTAGCGCTATATGAATAAAATTGAATTGAATTATTCAGATGATGATGATGATGATGATGATGATGATGATGATGATGATGATGATGATGATAAACAGCTTCATGCCTAAATTATTCCACTCACCCCATCCCACCACACTGAGTTTGAGCAGGTATCTCTTGATGTAGATGTTGAAGACTTTGACTAAGAGAAGGTAGAGGTGGAATCCCTCCAAAGCCATCCAGATGAAAGTGGCTAGCAGAGAGTAGTGAAGGGCAAGAGCCATGTATAAACAGAGCCCAGTGGAGGACACTGCTGCCGCTGCTTGATTGGGCAGGAAGTGCAGGTTGAGGAGGATAAGTGCAATCACGAGGTTGATGTGAACCCTCATAGAAACATCTTCTCTGCCTTTTCTGGCAAATACAGGAGTTGTGATTCATGGTAAGTGACAACTTTCAAGCAGATTATTTGGTCATATTTTGTTTGGAAAAAAATGGAAAATCCAGTAAGGAAGAAAGAAGGAAAGAGAATAAAGACAATACAGATGAGAAACGATGGGATTAGAGGAAAAAGATTAAAATAATGCAAAAAAAGACAAAAAGGATAATTAATTGACAAAAAGTGAGGCGAGACTGATGAGAGAAAATGCTGAAGAGTTGATGGGAGCAGGAGAGGAGGATGCTATTAGAAATAGGGAGGATTAAGTTTTGAAGGATGACATCAATCAGAAAACAGATAATTACCTATTTGTGATGAAGAGAAAAACAGTGATGACGAGGGTAAAAAGAGACAGACTGCAGCCAATCAGAGTGATGTATGTTAAAATCTCCTGGTCTTTAGGTGATGGGGAAGCAGTGACCTGTGGAGAAAATGCACTTTCACATTGTTTTGCAGCATCTCCATTGTGAGTTAAAATTCAAAACAAAAAGACACACAAAGTATAAAGAGCTGATGTAGATTAGAGAAAAATTACACAGATAAGATGGGGACAAATCAATTAAACAATGAACATTGGATGAGTACAGATGGCACTAACAGAGGAATAAAGATTACAGTCATGAGTTGTAAAGTGAGCATTTGTAGCAGGAAAAGATGACTATGTGGAGATTTTTGTTTTGGCATCTAGTGGTAGTATCAGGAATGATACAGATCAAGGGCATCTTTCTATTTTGACAGAGTATCATTTTAAGCATGCAGTAATGTTAGTATCATGAAAGTCACCCCTCATTTCTTTATATTTAGCTTAAGGGCATTGAATAATATATTTGCACCAACAAACTGATTCCCAACAAGCTTTTAGCAATTACACTATTCATGTTCCTAAACTTAATCTAACTTTCAATTTATGTTTTTTTCCTATGGGTCCCAAACCATATAGTTCTGTGACCTTGATCTACAACATACAAATGAAAAGGAAAAAAGAGATTAGGATGGGTAACAGAAGTAAAGAAAGAAAAGTACTGTAATATCGTTAAAAACACTCCAGGGTTGAAATGTTGAATTTCCAAGTTTTTCAGTAAATGCTCTATAAATCATTAAAATAATCAAAGTTAGTTTAATTTAGGACGTGATTTCTTATGATGGTTAAACTTTGAATTAAGGGACTTAGGAACAGATTAAATTCAGTGAATGTCTTCCAGTGTTGGGCAAGTTACTTTGAAAAAGTAATTAATTATAGTTACTAGTTACTTCTTCAAAAAAGTAACTGAGTTACAGTTTGCCTTTAAAAACTATTTACTTTGCCTTGTTTAGTATCATCCTTTTTAGCACAACCTAACGTGTCTGAATTTAAAGTTATGTTTTCATTTTGACATACTGTATTAACACAATTGATCTACAATCAGACAAAAAACAAAATCCGAATAGAAAAAGTTATATTTTTTACTGTAACAACCACAAACATGTTTAATGAATCGTATTTCATAAATTTAAATGCAAATATAAATTGTCAATTTTAAAATCCTATGCACAAGTTTTGCAAACAAAGTTATTTGCAGCCATTTACCTTTTACCTTGATTTTTTTATAACCATTTCAAACTATTAACATAACAATGCCACACAAATTATTTGTGCCACTCCAAATATTTCTGTCCACTACAAAGGAGAACATCACAGCCTGATACCTGCAGGTCTGACAGCAGCAGGTATATCACTCCTGTTTTCTACCTAAATCATTTTTGATTGGTCAACATGGTGCATTTTCCACCAACACGAAAGGGCAGGTTTTTTTTTTTTTTGGTAATAAGCAGAGAGTGCTTGCTAGCACTGTCCTTAGACAGTAAATGTAACAAAACTATTGATGAAAAAACGCGTATATATTAGGCTGTTAGTAATGCCGTTACTTGTAATGCCGTTATTCCCATCACTGATGTCTTCACAAAGACAGAGAAACATCTGTGTTTTTATGTTTGCCTCTCCACACACACAGTGTCACTACTGGGGAAAAAGTAACACAGAACAACTTTTTACCGAAGCATGAGAAACATATAGTTAAACTATGTCAAACTCAGCATGAACGTGTTGGATTGTTAGTAACACACCTGCCAACTCTGAAGAAGATCAAAAAATGGTTGTTAAGATAAATGAAGAGAGATTTCACATTTTACTACTGAGGTGTTTGTCAATATTTTGTTGATGAAGTATCATTTAGTCTAAAGACACATAATTCTTGAATTAGACTTTTTATAATGAATATGTTGACTCCTACCAGGAGCACAGCAAAGTATGTGAGATGGTCACAGGAACAGGTGAGATGATTTTCACCACGTGTCCATAGGGTAATGCAGCCATCCTGACTGAAATCTGATAAGTCAAACAAAGAGATCAGTTATGCATAAGATGCTATTACATCCAGGTCATATCAGCGCATCTTTGTGATTTTGAGAAAAACCACAAACAACAATGACTCCGGTTTATAAAATAAATATTCATGTTAGACACTAATGATAATGTGAAGCTTGGTTACTCACTTTTTCTTGACAAGTTAAAGAAGTGGCATAAGGCGTTTTGGGTTTCCTGTGTCACAGAAATATTACATGTTAACATGTTTTTATTACACATACCTAATTTATGTGAATTTGTTGAATATAAAATGTATTTAATAATATAATGCTAACAGGCAAAAATAGAGTAAATGATAAAATTCAGAAGCAGTTACATTTATTTTCTTGGTAAGGTTGATGGTGATGTTGACACGCTGCTGTAGTCCTGATATGTTCTTGCCCTCCACACTCAGGCCAACCAGTGCTTGATCATACACTTCATATGGGGATCCTAAAATACTCTACAATAAAACACAAATTCATCAGTTGGTTTTCACAAGAAAGATTAATCTAAGCTTTGTCTATTCTGAAATACATCTACTATTATTTGCATCATATTTAAAGGTGTTGTTGATTTTTCCCTTAGGCATAAACCTTCTTACATAAAACTGCATATTAAATTGTATTTACTGTAATCACATTTTATGCATTATTGCAAAGAGCTAAAGAGCATCTATTTCTGCACAGTTGGTTGAATGTGACACATCCTGTTTTGTAAAATATTACAGCCTGTGTGAAAGCTGAACTCTTAATATCTCCATATTTAAAAACAAAATGTAAAAAAATAATGGTAAGTGGATTCGTTCTTATATAGCAATTTTTTACTCTGAATACTTAACGTGCTTTATATTCACACTTTCATTAATAATTATTTTCATTTACACTCATTAATACTCTGATGGATACATCAGAAAGCAACTTGTGGTTACTATGTGCCCAACGATATTTGGCTCACAGACTGGAGCAGACAGGGATCAAACTGCCAACCTTAGGAGGTGACCTGCTCTACCTCCTGAGCTACAGCCACTGGCCCCGTTGTGTGTTTCTTCTTATCACTAAAATTGGAGCGGCTCCCAAAGGGGTCTTTAAATTTATAAGCTCAACATTAGAAAAGTTTAGAAACTAATGCACTGTTACTCACATCATCAGCATTTTTTAAATAAATAAATGACTGCACTATTATATCACTAAATTAAACATTAAATTAATGTTCCTGTAGTGAAAATGTTGACATATTCCACGTTTTCACCACAGTTTACTTAAACATTAGCTCATTGAGTCATAAGGTATGATGTTGAAAACAAACTTATTCTGTCATGAGGGTCCTCTATCTGCATGATTTACAAAAATTTTAAAGACAAAAAAAAAAGAAAAAAACCAAAACACACTGGATATAAAATTATTTTTAAAGGCTCTATTGGTGGAGTTTTCCTTTAATCACTAAAAGCACTGTATGTGAGCTAGTGTTTGATGGGAAAATTGCTATTAAATAGTTTTAAATAATCCTGAATACACAGCATACTAAAGGATCAGTACAAAAACAGTTTCTGCACACTAACAATACAATACAGCACCTGTGAAGTTGACTGCAAGTTCATATTTAGAGTGATCATGTTACGTCTGGCATAGCAGACGTGTGGAGTTGGAGAATATGACCCAAGATGCAACTTCTGATGAGAGTGAGCTTTATTTTATAAAGTGTGTGAAAACAAACAGAAACGGCGAGGCGAGAATACAACCTAAACTGGAAAAACTAACAAAACAAACCTGAAACCAAAAACAGAGATGCAGGGAGCCACCGAGAAAAAACATGAGACGGCGGGAGATCACACAGACGAACCAGCAACACACACGAAAACACAGGGCTTAAATACACACAGGGCAATCAGGGAATGGGAAACGCAGCTGGGATTAGTTGGACATAACGAGACAAGGGGAAGCAAAACTAGAAACACTGACAAGAAGCACAGACCTTCAAAATAAAACAGGAACTCACACATGCAAAGCCACAGACTAAGAAACACGGACTTTACACAGAGGAATACACAGGAAGAAATGACTAAACACTAAACTGAGGAAGAACAGAACCAAAATACATCACAATAATAGAAAACACAAAACGCTGGGTCAAAAGACCCAGGATCATGACAGATTATGCAAAATGGAATTCTAACAGAAGTACTCCAAAAGAATTTTTAAGAACAGCATAAAAACTTTTAAAACTGAATTTCAAATTCAATTATTTTCACACTCATAATAATTTGTTGTGTTTCTCTTACTAGTATGATGTACAGAGATCAGAGCACAGTCCATTTGAATTCCTTGGTAAAATTATATGATCGTAACATGAAAATGATGACTCTGCTGCTCTACCAGTAATACTAATAACAACAATCCACTAATTTTCATATATTTTGTTAGATTATTCTGTTATTATAGGTTACCTTATATATGTAATCAAAGTAGTTGAATTGGAATACTGCTGTAGATCATATTATACCCTTTAA
>NW_005187420.1:1260968-1266951 GCF_000239375.1 Pundamilia nyererei
TTGAGACTTGCTGTGACCCTCTTCAGGCAGCTCTCCCCATCATGATGGTTCAAATGCTCATAAGTGTTGAATTGTATGGAAATAAATGATTGTTGATTGAGCATAAATACACCGAGTATTGTCCTTCCTTCAGCCCAAAGATTCAAAGAACTGCGTGTTTTCAACAATTTCCAGGCAAGAGAACATACTCCAATAAATAGCACTATTAAATCATTGAGACCTGAAGTGTCTACAATTTATTTCAATATAATGCAGAGATTTACTAGAAATCATTGGGGCCTGGCATTCATGTGGACTTGTTACTTGAGCACCTTGGTGTCACGGTCTGCGGAGGCTGGACCGTGTGTGGGAGTGGAAGGATCCAGGTGCAGACACAGACGAGGAGACGGTACTGAACTTGAAATGAAAAGCGAGCCTTAAACCAACCAACAATAAAACCCCAACAAGGACCCCAGACCAAACATGAGAAGAGAAAAAAAAAAGAAAAAGATAAGAAAAAAGGTCAAAGCATAACTTTGAAGGTTCAAGGTACGCAGTTCAAAACAAGATGGTTCTGGAGGTCGACCCAGAGGTCAGCAAGACAAGAGTCCATGAAGCTTCCATTCCAAAGGTCGACCCGACGGCTGACAACACAAGAGTCCAGAGCAAAACTGCTCCTGAGGCTGGCTGCATGAAAAGCACCGGCGACGGAGGCTCAGGAGGCTGTCTATGACACCACAGATGGCCTGAAAAGTTGCCACCGACCGTGCGGTGCTGGTACGTGGCCGCCAACCGTGCGATGCTGGACTTGCATGGGCCAGATGGCGACGGATCAGGTGGTGTTGATGGTGGCACTGAGGGCTGAACGAGCTCCACAGACCCTCCAGCATTGGCAGATGGCTGGACAGGCCCCTTGGAACCTCCAGCTGGCGAAACATGAGGCTGGACAGGCCCCTTGGAACCTCCAGCTGGCGAAACATGAGGCTGGACAGGCCCCTCAGGCCCCCCAGCTGACTTGACCTGATGCTGGCTGGGTTCTCTGGCTGGAGCAGATGCAAGGCCAGACAGTGTGGAAACCTCTGGCTGAGGCGAAGTTAGCTGGATCTCTGTGAAATGGACAGCCAGCTCGGGTTGCCTTTCAGGCTCCGGCAACACATAGTCTATTGTGGGCTGGATGGGCTTGCCTGAGCCCTCGGTGAAAGTTGCTGCAGACTGTGGGGACAGCACGCACGAGGTCTCAGTAGAGACAGAACACTGAGACAGCCCAGCAGAGCTCCCAGGGGAAGCAGCTGAGGTGGGCTGAGAGAATTCAGTAGAGCTCTCAGGCGATAAAGGTGGTGTTGAACAGGGAACTGTGAGGATAACAGAACTGGAGACTGAATTGATGCCTGAGCTGGTGACAGGATCTAAACTGCTGGTTGAGCTGGCAACTGAACTTCAGGCTGAGCTGGCAACTGTGCTAAGGACTGCGCTAAAGGGTGAACAAACTGTACTGGCCCCCAAGCCTCCAGGGGTTGAGTGTCTGTCGAGGCCAGACACCCAGACAGACGTTAATTTTTTTCACTGTTTTTTATTATTTTATTTGTATTTTTGGTTTTATTGTGAAGCACTTTGCGATTTTTATCTGTGAATTGTGCTATAAATAAATTTTACTTACAAGTGGTGACACAGTTCTTAATAATGATTGAGCTAGAACACTCAGCCTCTGGAAAATAATCTGTGAGGAAGAAATCCTAGGTTCAGGAAGAGCTAACAAAAACAGTCTTTTGTACCACAACTTTAGAATAAGTATCCCTGAGGAAAACAGTCATTAGATTCACATGGTCCGAACACATATTCGCTTCCTTTACACTCAAAGTGAGTTCCCGACATGGAAACATTAATCTGGCAGTTATGTGACTGAGGGGTGTTTCCTTCTGAGTCCAAATTATTGATCACTGAACGTAGAGTTTTGACTTCAACCACACAGGTGTGTTCAGAGTCATTATCCTCGGTCTTTAATACATTTAACACAGGTGTGGAAAAACGTAAATCTAAACTGCCTCTCTTGCACTCACCAGGATTGTATTGATCATTTTTAGGAACACAAGCTAAATCAAGATAGTTACAGGCCACAGAAGGAATAACAGTCTCTTCGTTCAAAGGGAAAGCAGAAGAAAACCTGGGGGTCCCCAGTTAGTTTGGGAGCTGAGTGCTCAATCTCCCGTCCGGGGAGCACAGAGATGAAAGCAGTCTTAAACTCCTTAGAGCTGGATTTCACAGCTTCGGCAGTTTCAATTCTTCGCTCGGAGAAACCTGGCAAAAATGCTTTGCAGTCCATAGTGCATGAGTCTGTTCCTTCTAAATTGATTGTCTTTAATCCTCCCTGCCCAGAGGGAGCAAAACAAGCACCACTCTGACTCACCTCTGCCAGTTGCTGCGGAGAAGATGGTGACTCTGACTGTGGCGGGCAGCGTTTGCGGCGCAGACGCCGCCTTCTCGTAGCAGCGGGGAGCTGATGACATGGCAGCTGATGGTGAAGTGATGGCTGACTCCTCAGCATCTGAACACATCCTTGCCAGAAACGAGGCAGGCAACAGGTGGTCAGACCGAGACAGTGAGGGCGAGTGGCTGGCCCCTGGCGGAGACGTGGATTCAGAGGACTCCGGGTTGGAGTGCAGCCTCAGCAAGTCGACCCAAATCCCCTTGGGGCCGTGAGGCAGTGATGCTAAGCACTGAGGCAAGGCAGCGCCCCTGACAGCTTGAGCTAGCACGTGGGCACAGAGCCCCTCTTTTAGGGGGGCTAGAGAATCAAAAGTTTCCACAAGTTGCGTCATCTGGCTGAGGCGCGGCTCTTTTAGAGAGGTGGCGTCCGCAGCCACCAATCCAATGCTCACTGCCATAGGATCCCTGGACCCGCAGATGGAATCCATGATGTGGCGGAGCCTCCCCAGCTCCTCCCCGACCTCCTTTGGATTGTCTACCGGAACTGACATGGTCGAGTCGTACTATCACGGTCTGCGGGAGGCGGGCCGGGTGTGGGAGTGTGGGGATCCAGGTGCAGACACAGACAAGGAGACAGTACTGAACTTGAAATGAAAAGTGAGCCTTGATTTTGGCTGATTAACGTGGCAAACAACAGAAAGCAGGCAAAACAAAACTAAAAGCTGAAATGGGAAGGCTAAGACAAGGTGACAATAATGAATATGACTGAATCAGCTATAAACAGGACTCTGTGCTGGAACATGAAACAACTATGAAACGTATACATGAAAGCAACAGGACCAGCACGGAGTCCTGAAACCTGACATAACTTGGGGAAGTTAAATAGATGACTCAACCCTGACTGAAAGAAACACAAAGACTAAATTGATGATCAAGGGAAGTTGCCACACATGGGAGCACAGGTGAAACACATGAACCCAATTACAGGACAGCGGAAGTGAAACTAAATACAATGAACAAAGAACACTGGAGTCTTTCAAAATAGAACAGGAAACATGGAGACGTAAACATGACACATGGGGAACCTGATAAACCATGAACTAAACTGCAAACTACGCATGATCGAATAACTAGATAACTGAAAAGAAACTCGAATACAGATGAAATAACAAAATAACATGAAACTCAGAAACACTGGGTCACATGACCCAAGACCATGACACCAGTCATTGATCTAAGCCCACACATTAAAGTCACTGCGCCTCCTCAGCTGATACATTTCAACTGTAAGTTATTATGATTCATGTTGTGTGGTAATGGAAAACTTGTGGAGAATAAGTTACTGCAGTGCAATTTTACTTTAATTATTTTATTAGTGGTTCAGCATTTAAGCTAGTTGTATAGCATGACCCATGACAATTGTAAAATAAAAAATAAAAATGTAATGTTGAGGATAATGTGCACTCAAAGTCAGCGTTTCTGGTGCATATGTCTAGTTCATATGGTCTGCAAACAAAGAAGTTGAGTTAGCATTGTGAAATCTATGCACATACACAAAATGTAAATTTTATAACACAAAATCATCTCCCTGACCTGTTTCTTTTCAGGCCACTTGAGCTTGAGGAACACAATTGTGTTGTTCAGTCCAGGATTCAGTTCTTTCGGCAGCTGAACACTCACTGTTCTGCTTGGAAGATGATCATATGATATTTCCTATATTATCAAACAAGAAGAGAAACATTCATTCATGTGAATGCCTGTAATAACACAATGAAACTCTCAACTAAGACTGATGGGTATGATTTCTTTGTTGCAAAAAAACTAAGATAATGTTCTGACAATGAATATTAGGAAAATAATTAAATATATTTAAGCATCTAATCTGGAACAACATAACACATCATTAAGATTCATACTCTTTGAAGCAGCACCAAAGTTTAATCTATAAAGTAAATGTTGAGGTGCTACATAGCAAAAGCAATAATATACAACCTGTTTTGTTGCTTATGAAAAATGTAAACAATATACATGTACACTGTTTGTATCCTATTGATTTCCCAATGTCAAACATTCCATCTTTTTTTCTTTACAGTGATAATAAATATTTTCATATAAAAAAAATCATAACCAGAAAATGAATGTATGTATGCACATCCTTTTAAAGCAAGTTAGTTACTGTCACAATCATTTTTAAATTAATATGCAATCAGATTTTTTTTAAATACCTTATCACTCGCATGAATATCGAAGCCGTTGAACATGTCATTGGGTTCATACTGGAGAGCAACAACATGGTCAGAAGTCATTGATAAATGGCTCCCGTTTATTTTTCCTTTCGCTATGAAATCTTCTAGTTCCTTAATTGCGCTTGTGGAAAAGGACAAGAAAATATTAGCGTGACTCATTTTGCTGTCTCTCATTAATTCTTATACTACATACATAAGGTATACTTAAGGTATATACTTAAGGTATATACATACTATATACCTTAAAATCTTAACTCTGTGTTGTACTCCTACGTACATAAAACTCCAAACAATTGAAATAAAAAAGTGTGCTGTTATTTGGAATGAGAGTGTTTACTTGATAGTGTCATCCATGCTTCCAGTTTCCAAAATGTCGTCTACATAGTTCATACAGCAGCAGGAACCATCTGTAAAATAACATCAATTTTCACATTTTTACTAAATTCAATATATTAATTTAATATCTAAAAGTCCTACAGGAGTTCTCACATTTTCACCTGTAAACTCTGGTACATTTTTATTTACTGTATTACCCAAGAACAAAGATGCGTGGGAGAGACACTTCAAACCTAAAGCATAGAAACAAGCATCTTAGTCACAGGTCAGTCACAAGCCCCGAGTTCTTTTTAAAATGTTTAATTCTGTGATTAACCCCTGTGCCACTGTTCCCATGGAGACTTCCTCTGCACTTTATTAAAAGAATATCCGCTTTACGGTCTCCACATTCACAGGCAGTGTTTGACCTAGATCTTCTCTCTAAGCACTCAGCTCATTTTCATCAGTTTGAGCCTGTGACTTTTTCTGTCTTAACGGAAGTAATTGATCATTTAAGACCTTCTAATACCCCTCAGGATATTCTTCCTTCTCGCCTTTTCAAGGAAGCTCTTCACATTATTGGGCCTAATGTTTTACTCTTATTAAATTCCTTGTCATTAGGTTGTGTACCAGCTGCTTTCAACATGCTGTTGTGCAACCCATTATTAAGAAGAAAAATCATAATCCAAAAGTTCTTTCTTAACTACAGGCCAGTTTCTAAACTCTCTTTTATGTCCAGAATTTTGGAAAAGGTAGTTTTTTAGCAACTTCAGACCTTTTTAGATGATCATGGCATTTGGGAAGGGTTCCAATCTGGTTCTCATCACAGTACTGAAATTGCACTTTTAAGAATTTTTAATGATCTTCTTTTAACTGTCGACACGCACAACGAGAGAGTAAACCTCAAGTAGTCTAAGGAGCTTGGAAAGAAAAGCATCTGGACTTCTTCAAGTTGCTTGAAGACGTTTCAAATGACATCCGAGAAGCTTCTTCAATTCTAAGGTCAAATGGTGGAGAGT
>NW_005187420.1:1267678-1268869 GCF_000239375.1 Pundamilia nyererei
TAAACAATAACATTTTTAAGTTATCTAAGTGACTTATATATCATGTTTAACCTGAGTAGCGAGTAGTCTGAAAACAATGTGCCGGGAGTCTGGGGTTCTCGCCTACTCTAGTGAGCCTTGACCTCCCGGTCAGCTATCGAGCTGGTGGGTAACAGATGTCTCCAAAAACGTCAGGGTACTTTTGCAAATATATGATGTCTTGATAAACAGAGCAGATATTTGAAGTTTACACAGCTACATTCTCGCCTGATGTTCAAAGTTTATTTTGTGACCCAGAAAGAGTAATATTTAAAACTTTTTAGTTGCGCTCCTCCGCTATTGCCGCATTTGAAAAGTATTTTTATATTATTGTCCAAATATTATAAATAATAGTTTAAATAATAAATTATTGAAAAGGGTAATACCAGTAATATTACAACTAAGTAGCTGCTGCCATTGTAGAAAGTGGAATTGGCTGGGCTGCGCTATGAATTCTGGAATAATTTGGGCCACGAAGGATACACCCGACGCATCCTTCAAATTTGGGGAAATGAAGGACGCATTTGTTGTCGCATTTGGAGAAGCCTTTGAATTGGGACAGCCTTCGTTGCATCGCTGTGACATAATCGGCCTTCAAATCCAGCCTCCAAAGGAGCCAGCCCCTGAATTGAGACACAGCCCAAATCTCTCACCTAAACACAAAAACTGAGTTTTCGAAAATCTCCACCATGGGAGGAGTTTTTAAAAATCTCCATTTTCAGTGATCGAAAACACAGTAAAACAATAAGACAGCAGTTATTGTTTTTGGAAGTTATGTCCCTTTGGATAAGTTAACTGATACCCTTGGTCCTCTTGGTCCATCATTCTCACACTGTAAGAAATCTCAGAGTGTTTTTAGATGGCTCTTTTAAATTAGAGAAGCAAGTGTCCACAGTTGTGGAAAACAGTTTTTACAAGTTACGTGAAATTGCCAAGCGAAGCTTTATCTTTCTCCTAAGGACCCTATTCATGCCTTCATCACCTCTAGACTGGATTACTGCAGTTCTCTCTATTTGGGTCTTCAACACTCACCTGTCTATTGCTTGCAGTTATTCCAAAATGCTGCTGCATGTCTTTTAACAGTTGTTAGATTGTATGAACACATTGCTCCAGTGAGCAACTTGACACTGGCTCCTTCTCTGTATTCGTATTGATTTTAAGATTCTTTTAAAC
>NW_005187420.1:1269752-1270991 GCF_000239375.1 Pundamilia nyererei
TAGACTTTCTTTGAGGAAAAAACTCTTTATCCTCATCAATACTGATGTGGCAACACCAACAAAAATAATCGATAAATAACTCTTTTTCTGTCAGCTGCTCCCTTTGAGGGTCACCACAGTGGATCATCTTCCTTTAGCTCACCCAATCTGTAGCATCCTCCTTTGTCATACTAACAATCTGCATACCATACTACCGTCTTGTAAATCTTCCCTTATACTACCATCTTTCTGGAACATATCACCATGACCCTCAGCTCTTCCTACTCCATCACAGGTACAGTCTCTTTTTCACCTCTGTAGTGAATTGTCCATTGCTTTGAAAGGTTGAAGGTATTACCTTCACTACCTCATCTTCACTGTTACACCTGTCTCCCTCTCACACTGGTAGTCAGGACTACACATGTCTCTATTGTAGTTGAAATAAACCACAAAAGTCTGTTTTGTAGCTAAAAAAAAACACAAACATTTATTCAGAGTGTGTCACAGGCTTAAACCCATGACACTCAGGCTGAGTATCACTATAGTCTACAAGACACAGTGTGTAAACTGAGGGCCTCCACTAACACACAGTGCAGAAGTCTGATTTCACATGTGGCGCACTGTTGCAGTATATAAAAGCTATAGTACCAGGATACTGAAACTAAACCATAAAATATTAAAAAATTATTGAATTAGTTTTTGTTTCGGCCGTATCATTCTATTTTGTTGTATTAATCCACGGAACGTTAAGGCCGTTCTGTGAAAATATTGTCTGACATTAAACCGTTCTGTGGCGCAAAAAGGTTGGGGACCGCTGATCTGAGTGGCTTATATATTATATGTTTAACCCGAGTAGTGAAAGACCACGGGGGTTTGAAAACGATGTGCCGGGAGCCGCGCTTTCACCACCCGGTCAGCTGGTGGGTAACAGGCATCTCCAAGAACGTTAGAGCACTTTTGCAAATATGTGATGTCTTGATTAATCGAGCAGATATTTGAAGTTTACACAGCACCATTCTCGCCTGAAAATATCTTAAAAGTTTAGTTTGTGATCCAAAAAGAGTAATATTTCAAACTCCGCCACTCTGCGTTCCTCCAACACTGCCTCGTTTGAGTTTTGGACGAAATGCATTCTGGGATATTGAATTTCATCATTTCGAGCTGACTGGAGACCAAAACAGCCAATCAAAATTTTTTGCATCCAAGCCTGTGATTGGTTGGTTTTGTGGCACAAATATAAGTGCCACAAATATAAGCAAA
>NW_005187420.1:1273192-1280230 GCF_000239375.1 Pundamilia nyererei
ACAGTCTGCAATTCTGTTGAATAGAGAGTCTATTTAATTATTGTAGAAAAATAATTGATTTCTGGGCATTATTTTTACACGTGCATTAAATTAAAGTTGATTACGTTAAGCATCGTGAGGGTGGGGGGTGGTTCCCTAATATTTCTGCTGGGAGTTGGCAACCCTATTAGTTAGGTTGCTTAATATTTCTGCTAAGTACTCTTTAAAATACCAGAATAGGGAGGATGGTGCAGGTTTAAGTTTATTAGATTGATCAGTGTTGCTGAACTATAAAATATTTTGGGTGTAGGGTATTTTTTGCATACAGGTATAACAAAGTAGCTTTAGTGTTTTGTTTTTTAAAACTGGAGTATGAACTTATATCAAATGCAGCAAGATATTTATAAAAAAAATTTTTATTGATTACAAAACACACTATATCGGATTCATATTGGTATCGGCAGATATCCAAATTTATGATATCGGTATCGGACATAAAAAAGTGGTATCGTGCCATCTCTAGTTTATATATTTTCTAACTGAGAGTTTGTGTCAAATAGCTGGGTTAAAAAGAAGTTTGAATTATTCTGAATGAGTTTTGGGTCACAAAATTGCTTACAACAGTCTGCACATTTTACATCATTTGAAAGAAATAATATGAAGCCTTAATATGTTGTTGAATGCTGAAGCAGCTGATCAGAGCACTGCTGATATTATCTCCATATGCTTCATCGTCCACGATTCATCATGACTGAACCAAAACTGGTAACCTAACAAATTTTATGTGATCTTTGCATCTCTCCATTAAAAAAAATTAAAGTTTAGACTTTATTTCAGCTTTTCAGCTTTTAGAATCTGACCTCATACAGTGACAACAGACAAAGAATCCTATATGCCCACTGTTTATACTAAATTAATTTATTTGTTTTATTATTGGAGTAAATTTATAATAATTCCCACATTAACTGGGGACATTCTTCCATGGTCACATCCAAGCACATGCACAAACAACCTGCTGTGAGTCAACCATGGGTGACACACAACAGGATGTTATATGTTATTTACATATTATTTGCATAATGTTCCTAGAAAGAGCATTATGGGAATCAGCAGACCTGCCTCTCTATAATATTGACCTCATTGCTGTTAATAATCATTCAAAAAACATTTCTAAATAGTAATAGGGTAGAGAGTTCTTGTCTTAGTGGAAACACATGAAGAAATATTAGTTCCAAAGAATAGATACAGCAGGAAATACAACTACAATAAGACATCTCAGGAAGCTAACCTTCAAAGTAAGGCCTAAAAAAAGCCAAATTTTATAGACTGTGTCCACTTGTGCTACATCTCTTACACTACCACTACTAAAGATTAGAATATTAATTAATGGAATACCTGATGTTAAACATTAACACAATAAATGGACTGGTTCTTATATAACACTTTTCTACTCTCACAAAGCACTGAAAACACACAACATGCCTCATTCATGCAAGCCCTTTTTATATGCCTGCGTGTTGCCTATTGAACAATCAAACTCTGATGGATTCCTCAGAAAGCAACATGGCATTAGTATCTTGCCCAAGGACACTTAGTATGCAGACGTAGCAGCCAGGGATTGAACCACCAACCAAACTTAGCAGATGGCCTCCTCTACCTCCTGAGCTACAGTATTTACATTTATATGTCTTCATATTACCAATTTTTTCTGCAAGAAAAGGACGAAAACCTGAATTAGATCTGTAACATAAAGACAGCCAAAGCATAGCCTACCTTTGCATGGTGCAGAGTCCGTTTTATCTGAGCAGAATCAGGAGCAGAGCTGATGTGCCAGCAGAGAAAAAACAAATGAGTAACTCTGAAAAGATTGTTTGGATCTCGCTGACATTTCATGTAAATTACTTTTAGAATAAAAAAGAGGAAGCATCAGCTGACAGAAAACTAAAAATATATTCATCTCTCTCTTCTTCCACAGATGCAGCAGTGAGCAAATACAGGCTTACATTAAATTAGTGAAACTTGCACTTCAAATTGCACTTAGTACTGGACACTGTATTTACATTCTTTAGAAACATTCAACACTAAGTTTTCTTTTTAGATGATACTTTTAATTTGATTTAATTTGAACCAATTTGTCATAAGAGGCCAAGTGTTGTATTTCAATGCTGCGACCCACACCCCTCCTAAAACAGCCAAAAAACCAAACTGAACATAAACTATGAAATTTCCAGTTTTGTGTGTATTGTGATTTTCTTCTTGTTATCACAAGAATGGAAGTTCAAATTAAATAAGTATGAAAAAATATTTTGTTTTATTTTATTTTTTACATTGTAAATGATGAATAATAACAAAATGCCTGACTCTGATGCCAAGACACAGACAGATATGTGAGATATATGAGCCTCGTACTGTTATCATATAAACTTGAATTCAAGCCACCATGTCAAATCAGATGTAGATTTATAGACCAACCATACATTTACTGACTGTTTGTTTGTTACTTCAAGCCCTGTGTCAGGATGGTGACCTGTCCAGGGTGTACCTGACCTCTCGCTCTATGGTAGCTGGGATAGCCCCCCAATGTTTAAAATACAGAGGTGATTCTGCGTGGTCCGTGGGAGGTATTTCTTTTAAACAAACATTCTTTATGGGGGCAACATAATGACTGTTTTAACTTTAGCATCAGTCTGCTCTAAACTAGTTGTGTTAACAGGAATATTATTACATCTGAACAACAAACAAAGCAAATTTTTTAGGTTTTATGCAGTTTCTATGAATTAGCAAAGGATTTAGAAATGCATGTAGAAGGTAATAGGTAACCCTTCACTGTTTTGTAAGCTTTAGAAGCATTATATTACAGTTGTTTTGTGCACATAGACACGGCAGTTTTGTGCCTCAGTTTTATACAGTATAATGGCCATTAAGCTAACGGCAGGAGCTACAACCATTTTGTCAGGAAACCTGTTCAGGTATATGTATAGAAAGCACTTTATTATTTTGGTTTATTATTTAGCTTTTCCTTCCACCATGTGACATTAAGCAGTACAGAATGTGAAATATTTATGTTCATTTTGATTGCAATAAACAACTGCATGAGAGAAGCATGTCAAAATCACTCTTGTAATTCTTTTCCCCCTGTTTTCAGGGGTGTAACATGCGCACGTTAACTAGTGACTTTTTGGGCAAATTATGGTTTGCCCATGTTGCATATGATCAGAAGTTTACCTTAACTTTGTTGAAAGGCTAATCCTCATAAGTCCCTTCAACAGAAACACACATAGTGGCAGACTGTACAGACCTTGCAGTGAGTTCAGGATGCAGAAGAGGTACAGGCCAGCAGTGGACAGCTGTCCAAATGAGAAGGAGACCAGGCCCCAGGGAAGGTTAAGCAGAATGCCTACTCCCAGAGGGGGACACATGCTGTGCATGGCTCTATTGCATTCAGTCTGTCCAAAAATGATTTAACAAATATAGAAAGAAACATAATACAGCAGGCTATAGATGACCTGCAGAGTCCTTGATAAGAAAACTTTCAGTTTGTTTGAAATTTCATTCTCTTAACAGACGGCTGTTTACTCATACAGTGTGTGTGTAATGGAAACTAAATTTTAAGTCGTGATGGTAAAATATTACAAGTACATAAAATTTTATTTAAAAAAGCCAAATTAGACATTTTTATCAAGTAAAAAGATGATAGAAATTTAAAAAAGGTGAATGATCTTGATTGATTGATTGATTGATTGATTGATTGATTGATTGATTGAACGTTATTAATCCCTAAGGAAATTATGGGTTAAAGGCTGCCTTCACTCCTACACCATCTTGATAAGATCGGACTTATCTTCAAGATCGTTTTAAAAAGATGAAAAAATTACCTCTCTGCTTTGGCCAATAGTGAAAACACATCTGATTGTCACCGCAAACATAATCATGTTAAAGAGAAACACAATGACGAACGGTCCCACTGAAGTCACCATTTTCACTATGCCTTGGGTAATATAGCACCTACAAAGAAAGGAAATAGATGATGATAAAAATGTTACACATTGAAAAGCAATTAAGGCATTCTGTTACAAATATGTAGGTGAGTCAGTGTATCAACCAAAACAAATTGTGTTCTTTTTTTCTTCTAACAATGCAAGTAAACAGAAATTCTGATGCACATACAAAAAAGTTAATAAATAAAAATTAGTTAAGATTTTGCATCCAAATTTGTTTCTTAGATTGCAGTTTCATGGAAGCTGGAGATACTGCCAAAAACTGAATGTAAAATATTTCACGAGTTTTTACATGCTGGCAAATTCATTCCTTACATTGCATTTTCATTGATCTGCCTGATAAAGATGATAATCTGATAAAGAGAACTTCCTGTTTGGAGTACTCGACCCCACCCCATTCCACCACGCTGAGTTTGAGCAGGTATCTGCTGACATTGATGTAAAAGATTTGGACAAAGTAAAGGTAGAGGTGGAATCCCTCCAAAGCCATCCAGCTGAAAGTGGCCAGCAGGGAGTAGTGAAGAGCAAGAGCCATGTGGACCTTCATAGAGACACGTTCTCTGACTTTTCTGGCAAATACAGGAGATGTGATTCATGGTAAGTCACAACTTTCACATAGATTATTTGGTCATATCCTGTTTGGTCAAAATCCAGTCAGAGAAGAAAGAATGTATAATATAAATATAGAAGAAAATCTGAAATTTCTTGCAAGATGAAAAGAGACGATGGGATAAGGAAAAAAGGATAATTAACTGATAAAACATCAGAAGCAGATGCTGGAGAAATCATGGGACCAGGACAGGAGGATGCTACTAAAAATGTGGAGGAAAGGAGGGTTAAAGTTTAAAGAATGTCATCAAGCAAAAAATAATAATAATTACCTATTTGTGATGAAGAGCAAAACAGTGATGATGAGGGCAAAAAGAGAGCGACTGCAGCCAATCAGAGAAATGTATGTTAAAATCTTCTGGTCTGTAGAGAAGAAGGACTCAGTGCCATTTGTGTCAGAGCCAGAAACAGGCACCTGTGGAGAAAATACACTTTCATTTTATTTTGCAGCATTTCCATTAACCGTGGTTTAAATTAAAAACAAAAAAGGAAGTGCATGGCAAAGTCCAGTTTAATAGACCATAATAAGCAGGAGACAGACAGGTGATTGAGGAAACCCTGCACTGGTCAAATATTCCAGTTTTTCCATGTTTAATATTTTTTACAGATCATCAGCTGATCTTTGGCAGCAGAAACTTTAAATGAAAACAGACTAAAAAAATTTCAAGTGAGCAACACGAGCGATGTAAAGACCAGATTTAGATTAAAATGGAACATTTAATATGGGCACAAGTTAATGAACCAATGAACATTGAGTGAGAGCAGATGGCAGAACATAGCATGTCCAGCTGAAGAGCTCGGATAACATCCTGAGCAGCACAGGGGTGCCTCGGGGTACTGTCATATCATCCTTCCTCTTCCCCCTCTATACGTCTAACTAAAATAGGAAAATAGGAACATAAACAGTGCCATCATTGCCAGACCTGGCCTACATCTGGTTGACATACACCCTGCCATGACACCAGTCAGCCAGAAGTGGCTTGATGCCGGATCTGGCCCAGACCTGTTTTCTATGAGTCAGGGCCACATAAACCAAACCACAATCTGGCCAGATGTAGCATGCCATCACATAAACAGTGCCATCTATGCCAGACCTGGCCCAAATCTGGATGACATACCACTTACCATGCCAGAAGTCAGCCACCAGTGCTGGTGATACACCAGAGCCGGGCCAGACCTGTCTGCTATGTGGGCATGAGGTTAACTGCACAGCCTCCAGGAGGCACGAGACAGCTGTATCGGTCAACCAGCAAACTTTCTAATGTTAGGTTTTCTACCCTTTTGATGCCCTCTGCTGAGGCAAGCCCACCACAGGTTGATCAATCCTGTGTGTGTATCTCTGGGTTAGTTGACGGCCTTATCCATAGCCAGTGACTGGTCCTCTCAGCATTGTTAGCTAATTCTCTTATAGCCTGCCATAGTGCCTGTCCTCTGATCCCAATCTCTCTAAGCAGTTTCACTGTTGTACTGGCAACAAAGCCCCTGGACCCCACTTCCACCGAGCGCATCTTGATCTTCCAGCCTCTGTCCTCTGCCTCAGCTGCTAAGTTGGCATACTGCAGCTTCTTACGCTCAAATGCTTCCTCAATTGCATCATCCCATGGTACCGTCAGCTCAGTGATGTATGCAAGTTTTTGGGAGTTAGCCCAAAGGACAAGGTCTAGTCGCAGAGTAGTCGTTATGATCTCTGTGGGAAAAATTAGCCTCTGATCCAAGTCCACTTGCATCTGCCAATCCCTGGCAACCTTCAGCGGGCCCAGTTCCAGGGTTGAAGAGCTAGTCCTCAGCTTGTCCCCTTCCCGGACAAATGCTGATGAAAACTGACAGACCTGGTTGTGTCTCCATGTGTATCTGCCCTGAGTAAGGCTAGTCCTATAACCAACCAAGATGTGCTTGAGTGTTGCTGGGACTGTACACAGAGGGGAGGATGGGTCCTTTCCAAGCCACAGCTGCAGATTTATTGGGGAATTACATGGGAATCCATTACTGCTGTTTAGACATTTTAATCAAAACGATGTCAAATTTGTGGAATTAGATGACAAGTTATCAAGATTCTTAGATTCCTAAAAGTGAAACAGCATCAACTTTAATGCATAAATGTTGTGGTTAAAACAAGGAAACAAGGAATGTTGAGTAAGTAATATATAACATTTTGCGTTGATTGGGGAAAATCAGAGCAAAGGTAATCAAAATACATGTACATTAACAATCCATCTTGTTTTCTTAACAGTGATAGAATAAAAATGTCATCATTTTTTAACCAAATCTATGGATGTCATTTTAAAGCAAGTCATCCAGTGTCATGGTCTTTTGACCCAGTGTTTTCAGTTTTCTTGTGTTTTTTGTCATTTTGTATTATGTTTAAGTCCACTTAAACATAATACATAATACACTTACCACAGGGTAACTATGTGCGAATGCTGTTTGTTGATTACAGTTCAGCGTTTAACAC
>NW_005187420.1:1280250-1286041 GCF_000239375.1 Pundamilia nyererei
TTGGGGTTAAAGCAACTCCGCGTTGACTGAACTACTTGTTATCAGCCTTTCTGAAACCGAATATTCCAAGTTGGACAGTTCGGGGTTACTCAACCCTGAGTATCGTTTTTCACTCTGAGTTTTCTAAACCGGCTTCCTGAAACAGGGCCCTGGACACTGTATTTACATTCTATAGAAACATTCAGCACTAAGTTTCTTTTTAGATGATACTTTTAATTTGATTTTTTTTTAATAACTGTTTATTGAGTTTTAAACTTTACACTGAAGATTAAACAAACAAACACCAAAAAAACAACAACAACAAAAACCAACAATAAAAAAAACAAAAAAAACAACAACAACATAGCAGAACGAAACAAAACAGACAAAACAAAACAAACAAACAGGCAACCCGGCTCATGAATACAGAGAAATAAGTGGAAAATCCAGACATTTTGATTGTGAGATACGATTAACAATACATATATGTAGAATAGCAGTGATTTGCTTGCATTATACCAAGGCCCGTGAGAAAATAGCAGAAATATCCAAACCGACATACACCATAAATGGGTCCCATATTTTATGAAACGTTTTGTCCCGACTATGTAGCCTGCATGTTAGGAAATCTAGTGACACATATTCCAATACCGTCCGGTGCCATTGAGTCTTAGATGGGGCCGTGTCCGTGATCCAGTTCAAGAGGACACATTTCCTTGCACAGAATGTTAACAGTGCATAGAGCTGCTTTCCAAACTTCCCCCTAATTTTGTCGTTTGCCACTCCAAGTAGCATACACAGTGGATTGCATTCAGTGTCAGTGGTGAAGATCTTATCCAGTTCACACTTTATGAGGAACCAGAATTGTTGTATTTTCGGGAAAGGACCATAGACAGTGCGTGAGGTTGCCCACCTCTATTTTACATTTAGGGCACAGCGGAGAAAGGTCTGAATTGTATTTATGGCGTTGAAAAGGTGATATGTGAGCTCTGTGTAGCTCTGTGATTTTAATTTGGATTGCCTTAACTTTATTACAGACGCTCAGAGATTTAGCATTCTCCCAAACGTTGTCCCATATACCTCGTCACTGATCTCTATATTTAATTCCTTTTCCAAGTCCTCTTCAAATTGGTTGTGTCATTCACCCCAAATTCTGTTAACAGGCCATAACAAATTTTTATAGAAGTTCTAAGTTTTGGCTGAAATATCTGCTTTTCACATTTAGAGACAGTTTGATTGGTGAGTATTGTTGTAGCCCTCTGTATCACTTGTAAATATCTAAAGAAGTCATGCCTATGTTTTAATTAGATTTAATTTAAACCAATTTGTCATCAGAGGCTAAGTGCTGTATTTCACTGCTAGGACCCCCCAAAACATTGGTTTATCATTTTCTTTTTAAATAACTATGAACAGAAAATATTTTTATTAGTTTATTAGTTTTAATTTTTGCATTGTAAATGATGAATAACAACAAAATGCCTGAATTTGATGCCAGGACAGATCTGTGAGATATATGAACCTGGTACTGTTTTTTTAAACTTGAATTCAAGCCACCATCGCAAATCAGGTGTAGATACATAGACCGACCATACATTTATTGACTGTGTGTTTGTTACTTCAAGCCCTGGGTCAGGCTGGTGACCTGTCCAGGGTGTACCTGGCCTCTCGCTCTATGGTAGCTGGGATATGCTCCAGTCTTTGTTAATGGGAGACGAACATGCCCTTAAAACAAGAGCTGCAGTTTTGTAAGATTATGAAACGCGTTCAGAGAAAATAGCCAACTGTGGCCACAAGATGGCAGTAATGTAAAGGCTCATTAATGCAAATGTCTAAAAAGCCAAATACATGGCAGCAACCCGCTGGTGACTGAGTAATTCAGGAACTGGGATCTACTGGGATGTTTCCTTTGTGGAAAAAGTATCCAGTGAGCATCAATTCTCTGAAGAAAATGCCATGTTGATGGCAGAGGTCAGAGCAGAATGGAGGGATATTACATAATTACTGTTCTGTAATTATTACCCCCGAAATTAGATAGTCAAAAAAAACAAGTTTTCTGTCATTCAATTGTTTTTATAATACTAAATTAATTCCAGAGTGTAGTATAGAAGGGAAGGAGGTTTGTATTAAGAGCAAAGGATATAAAAACACAGCTAAGTCTAAAACTTTTTACCCTTCACATTTTCTAAAGCCTATGTTGGCTACATTGGAGTCTGTTTCGGATTGTTTGACACCCCTGCCTTACTCCATGGGTAATCGACTACCTCAAAAACATCCCATAATATGTTAGCCTTCAGGACTGTGTGTCCCAGGTGGAGGCCCTCTCAGCGGACGGTGCTCTCTCCCTTCCTCTTTAACTTCTACACATCCGACTTAAGATACAACACCTCTAATTGTGACCTTCAGAAGTTCTCTGATGATACAGCCATCACTGGATGTGTATCTCAGGGGAACGACCTGGAGTATAGGAAGGCCAGGAACAGACTTCGCCATCTGGTATTCATTCATGGTTTGGACATCAAGGTTGTGGAAAGGTACTTTAAAAGGAACCACGAGGGTAACAACATTGTCAGAACTCATTGATGAAACAGTTCCTTTTATTTGATCTTCTAGTAGAAACTCTTCTAGCTGCATAATTGCTCTTGTGAAAAAGGACAAGAAAATATTAGGTTGTTGTAAAGACTTTCATTATTTTCATACCACAAACTGTCTTAAATACCTTAAAATCTCAACTCTCTGCCGTTCACTCTTACATACATATTTGATCAAAGAGTTTTCAAAAGTATTAAACTCCAAAAGGGTAAAAACAATCAAAAAAACTATGCTATGACTTGGAACGAATGAGTTTACTTGATAGCGTCATCAAGGCTTCCCTTTTTAAGAATGTTGTCTACATGGTTCATACAGCAACAGGAATCATCTGTAAAATAAAAGAATTAAAATATATGCACATTTTCACTAAATTCAAGTTGATTGAGTCCTACAGAATCTGTCACATTTCCACCTGAAAACTTTGGTACATTCTGATTTACTTGTGTTACAGAAGAACAAAGATCTGTAGGTGCGACATTTCACCCTGAAGCATGGAAACAACAGCCTTCGGACAAAATGAAAGCAGCCTGCCTTTCTGACACTGATCCTCGCAGGAACTCTGACCTCCTGAACTTTGATCTTCCATTGTGTTCAGTCTGTTTTTGGGGGAGGACATGCAGAGGGTTGGTGTGACACAAAAAACACCAGCCACCAGAGAAGCCAGCACTTCATCCTGTATAGTGGACAGAAATGATTCGAAAAAATTAAAATGGTAGATGATGCCTGATGAGGTTTAAGTTTTATTGAGCTATAATAGAACATAAAACCTTTTAATTTAAGAGACAAATTTGTGGAAGGTCTGTGGGCTTTAAGACCACTCTAAACTCTATGATGCATGCCTCCCCTGAGGTCTTCTTCTTTACTCTCTCCCTAGCAGCTCCATGTTCAACATCCTTTGTGTAACATATCCACTATCCCTCCACATGGCCAAAGTATCCCATCCTTGCCTCTCTAACTTTGTCTCCAAACAGCTCACACTGATCTGTCCCACTGATAGATCTGTTTTTAATCTTGTCTATTCTGGTCACTCCCAATGAAAATCGTAACAGCTTCAACTCTGCAACCTTCAGTTCTGCCTTCTGTCATTTTGCTGGTGCCTCCAAACTACACATCAAATCTAGTCACACTACATTCTTGTAAACCTTCAGTTTCACTTGGTGCAATCGATCTATCACAAATCCCCCCCTGACAATCTTCTGCACCCACCACTGGACAAAAAAAGAAATAAATAAAAATTGGCCCTGACATTTCTAGTTGGTTAAAACAGCATATGGTCCAGTTAAGTGTGCACACTATTTGTGCAACAAAAAAAATAATTATATATATAAAATATCACATCCATACACATAATATGTATATTGATACTAAAACAGTATTTCTTTCTAATCATGTTGGTACACCTGTTGGGTTAGGACATCTCAGTTTCACTGCAGTGCAGCATGTGACACTTGAAAACTGCACACTTGCTATTAATTTTATTTCCCTTCTTTCTTAGTTATGTCCATATTAATTATACCTTGCCCCGCTGCACTGTTTCTGGGGCTGCTTTCCCTCCTAGAGTACTTCTTGGTAGCACTACAAACAGCACCCTCTTGTGTCCGCAGGGCTTACTTGGCACATTTTTCTTTGACTATTTCTTTTTTCTTTTTCTATTTCTCTTTCAACATTTTAGCTTTTCTTTGTCCATCTGTATCAACCACTTCAATACTAAACGTTGTTCTACAAGGTGCACAAACAAATAGGGAAGGTATGGGAGGGGCCCGTTACATTAAGAGATTTGATTGGACAGTGTCAGCAATGGAAATTAACAAATAGTCTGCTGTCACCGCTCACAGGGCCTGTGTAATAATATTGACAACGAAAAAGAAATATTGGCATATCGGGTCACAGGTACATTAGCAGCCCTTTAAGAGTACTGGAAACCTGAGGCCATACATACCACCAGCAACTGCACGTCTATCCCAGCAGAAGTAGGGAGGCCCAAGAAGAAGTCCAAGCAACCCTGGACCACCACCCTGTAATCAAAAAACACTTCTTTGACCACGGGTAAAATGTTTTTTGTCATTCTATCTCAGGAATACTTCCTAATACCAATCAGGATACCGATTAACACTGATTTCTATCGGTCACAGTGAAAAGACTTGAACAAACAGCCTGTTGTGAATCAACAAGTGGTTACTTACAACAATAAAAATAACATAACATCATGTTATGTTAAAATATAACATATACAATATAATATGTATGTGTAATAAAATGTTTAACAACATACTTTTCACAAACAATGCACAAAAGTATGTTGTTTTAAAAAAGTACCTATGGCGGAAAAAAGAAGACTAACACCTACAACATTTACATCTGAACATATTAACAATTATTTTTTAAATGCAGAGTAAAAAGAAAACAACAATAATATTACAGCTGTAATAGGAACTTGTTGCCATTTCATGTAAATTATTTTTTAAATAAAAACGTGCTGTTAGAGATCTATCTATCTATCTATTTGTTTACACATTCAGCACTAAGTTATCTTTTTAGATGCTAATTTATTCTGAAATTTAAGGCAATTTATCGTCACAGGCCAATTGCAGTATGTCACCGCTATGACCAACAGATGGCAGTAGTGCATCAAAACAACCTTAAAAACAACTTCAGCTGGTTGTTTTTCTTTTCTTTTTTTCTTTTTTTTTATACTAAATATTATGAACTTTTTTCATAAACATACAAATGAGTGAACACATCCCACTTTTTCCACTGTGACAACAAAGTTCCTGAGTCTGATGCCAGGCCACAGACGAGGTTGTGAGAGATGCATGAACCTGGTATTGTTATTATATGAAGTAGAATTAAAGCCACCAACTCAAGTCTAATGTAGATTTAGAGGCCATCTATATGTTTGTGTATTTGTGGCACTTCATGTTAGTCTGTTGGCAGCTGTACTGGCTCATCATGCAGGTCTCCATTCTGGCAGGTGGCCCTCACATTATAGAAACGATGAAAAACACTAAAGTGGAATAAACATGATCATACTGAATAAACCAGACTGTTTCTAGACATTTACATTTTACATATACACTGTGTACATTGAGGTCTTACAAGTGCATGTATGGTACGCATATGATGATATATAACCTGTTTTTATTACTGGACTACAGTAAATAGAATAACGGAATTACGCATTCCAGTGTTTCTGATAAATTTCTGTAATCTATACAATAGCATA
>NW_005187420.1:1286061-1287126 GCF_000239375.1 Pundamilia nyererei
TGTGTGTTATACTTGTATAACTATGCATGTGACAAATAAAGAACCTTGAACCTTGAACCTTGAACTTGTTATTCTTAAAGTTTATATTCTGTTTAGCTTTTGTGATTTAGATTCCTCCTTGTGTGGTTGCCCTCTGTCTCCCTCTGTGCATCTGGGTTTATGTTTCCCCGGCCCGTCATTTTGGCTCTCTCTCCCCCGTGTTCCCTCGCTCCCTCTCGTCTGCCTCTCCTCCACTTCTGCATCATGTTCCTCTGTTTCCTGTCTTATTGTGAAGGTCTCGTGTTTCCATGTTCATTCTGTTCGGTCTTGCTTCCCGCATCTCGTTATGGTTATTTGTGTCAGGTGTGTTCCCCATGTGTTCTCACTTCCTGGTTATCCCTCTGTGTATTTATGTCAGTGTCTTCCAGTGTCTTCCTCAGTCCCATGAGGAACTCCCTTATTGCTGTGTACCTCTCTATGTGTTCCCCTGTGTAAATTATTATTAGATTTTTCCAGTTTAGTTTTGTATTGTTTTGCATCCAGCAATAAAGCTGTGATTTTTGAATTCACGTCCTGCCTTTCAGTCTGCATTTGGATCCTTTTCCTGTCTGCACACAGCCACATTCATGACAATCCAGTAGTTGCCAAGACATTTCAGTCTGGACCAAAATGGTATACAAAACTGATATTTCCAGTTCTGCTTCTTAAAAATGATTAGCAAGTTAAAATATCAGTGTCACAGTAATTCTGAATTACTCTGAAATCATATTTTTTAAAAATACCTCATTATAGCTGGCATAAATGTCGAGGCCTTCAAAGGATTGATTGAGTCCTACAGAATCTGTCACATTTCCACCTGAAAACTTTGGTACATTCTGATTTTCTTGTGTTACAGAAGAACAAAGGTGTAGGTGCGACATTTCACCCTGAAGCATGGAAACAACAGCCTTCGGACAAAATGAAAGCAGCCTACCTTTTCCTCGCAGGAACCCTGACCTCCTGAACTTTGATCTTCCATTGTGTTCAGTCTGTTTTTGGGGGAGGACATGCAGAGGGTTGGTGTGACACAAAAAACACCAGCCACCA
>NW_005187420.1:1289923-1294685 GCF_000239375.1 Pundamilia nyererei
TTGAAGTACTTGTGCTTTATTTTAGATTATGAATGATGAAACTCTCCTGAGTGGAACTGCTCCAATTTAAATTCACAAACAACAACAACAATAATGTTGTCACAGTTATATAGTTTATCTCAGTGTGTCGATTACATTAGTTTTTCTTTTTAATTTATGTGTGTATAAACTGATGTATAAGGTCAAAGAAATCATGCAAAGCCCCTAATTACCACTAATGCCCATGATGAGTGTATGTACTTATGACCACAACTGTAAATACTCAACACACACATGCAACACAGTTTACAATAAAATGTGTTTGGAACAGTCGACTTTGAATGTACTATATGCTGATTTGTATGTGCTGACATTCAAGTTCTGAAGAAATAATTCTTTACAAACACTGTGCAAACTGATTGAAAACATCACCTCTTCCCATGTAAAGACTTCTAGCTCTCGGTTATGGGCAAAAGACCTTTAACTGACAAATAAAGGCTATCTCATCATCTCATCATCATCATCATCAGCTAAAAGTTCACTGAACTGTTTTGCTGCACTATCCTGCAATATCAAGCACTGCATACATGACATATTCTTAAAACATCAAGACCCCATTAACCCTTATGTTTGGATTTGGAAGCAGTTAAAGGGTTTTATTGTTAAACTGGAGACATTCAGCAGGGAGGTGTTTCCTCTTGTCTTAGATTAGATCCACTGATAGAGACATCTCTGTCTAAGCAACCTCTCTGACTGATGACAAGTGCTTTCATCTCACCCTAATCCATGCTGACTGCCTATCAGCCACCTTCTTAGTTTCTAAACAAAACAAAGTTTGTTCTTTTTTGTTAACTTATAACAATAGCAGAAATTCTGTGGAACAATATTCAAGGAATGTTACTCAAGGGATCTTACAATATCAATGATGTCAAATTGATGACTGAGTTTATAGAAGTATACTCACCTTATACATCGCATATCTTATAATTAGTAGTGTGTGTGTGTGTGTGTGTGTGTGTGTGTGTGTGTGTGTGTGTGTGTGTGTGTCCAATGTAGTCGATTATCTCGTTTTGGTGGAAAACCACATCGGTCCGACTAATAAGAGCGTCAATTTTGAATCAGATAAGCTAATACCGGAAGTGCATTGCCTTCAAAATATTAAAAAAAAATCATGTATAGCTATCATTAATAGAAGATAGTGGAGTTATGCTACACTTTCGTTGATGCCTATATCAAATGCTTATCAAGTTTATCAAATAAGTGCACCTTAAAAAAAGTATTTCCTTACCCAGCAGCACTCTTTCTCACTCTTTCACTGCTTAGAACTGAATTCCGTATTTTTATGGACCCAAGTTCTCATGTTAATTAATGTGTGCTATTTGTGCTCCTTTTGGATAAGCCAAAACATTATTTCATCACTTTCCTTCTTAATATTCTTTTTGGTGGTGAGATGAAATATTATAATGAAAATAAATGAGAAAATCTGGAGAATATAAGTTTTGCATCCTCTTTGACTCCTCCCCACAATCAAGCCCGACTATGTGTTTATTTTGAAAGGCACTGCAGGAAAACGCCGTTAGCGTGATCCAGGTGCAGTAACAGCAGGATCCGAGGACCATTGTCCGTCCCGGTCCCGGAGGGTGACAACACGGGACCTGTTTCAGGACAGGACTGAACGCAACTAACAAAGTACCGGGCTCCCGAGAACATTTCCTCCGAGAACAGGGAAAACTGGATATTTAAAGGGCAAAGAAACCGTCTAATATGTGTTTTTAAAGGACAGGTCCCGATCTGAAACATTCATATTCGACTGTTTACTTCTTGCAGCTGCTGCTGAAGGAATCGGTCAAGTGTGCTGAACTTTGGACTTTGCAACTTTGCTGCTCTGGTTAAATTCAGCTGCACTATTTTGGGCATTATTATCACGAGACGCGGTTATTAGCTCACCGGATCTGGACATGATCGCAGTAAAATTAATGTCAAGCTTTCCCGTGGTAAACGCAGTTTCCTGATAATGGTCATTGCTGGTTCTTTTTTTTGAAGTGCACGTTGGAGGTTACTAATTAAGGAGCGATTTTGATTTAAATTAAATGCGTGCGCTCTCGTGGGCAACTCCCGCTTCTGTTAAGAGCTCAGTCCGCGAAGGAAGGTGACACTCGCTGCCAGCGGAGTAAAAAAGAAAACGAGTGAAGCTGTGTGCACTCACGGGAACATTTTGCTTACTTTTATGTAGAAATTGTAACTGTATCACGGATGGAGCTGTTTGGCAGTTAGCAGATGCGCTCTTGAAGATTGCTGCAGACTGTAGGGACTAGTTTACTAAAGTTTGGGTTCTTTTTACGGCACAAACCAGCGAATAAAACACGACTGAGAGATCTTATTTAACCCTTGGGATCGAACTACAACGAAGGAGGTCCCCTCGAGCCCGCACCATGGCCACTAGCTCGCGGGACAGCTGCTTCTGGTTGCTCTGGAGACGCACCCTCCTCGCGCTTTGGCTGTGCGCTGTAGGAGCGCGTGCAGCGGAAGAGAGCGCGTTTAACACAGAGGTAAGACGGCACAGAAGATGTGAGAGGCTTCGGGCGCCTTTAGGCATCGCAAATGATCGAAATGCTTTATTTTAAGCAGTCAACACAAAGCAGGGATTCTCCACTGTTTTGCCATAAAGAATTCTGTTTGACTTGGGTGTATATTTCTATAATATCACGTTAATTAAATTAACCATAGTTGTGCTAAATGTTACTCATCTGTTAAACGGCGTACTGACTTGATAGTTATTCTTGGAAGCGCAATATGTCCATGCCTATCAAAAATAAGGCAGAGCACACGATCCATTTACCGCCTGTTACACGATGATGTTGGTTTTGCATGAGTATTTCGAGGGAACACCTTGAACATTTGACGGTCCATCCCCAGCAAATGTGCATCAGACACTTAATTTTGCTTTTCTCCTCTTTTTAATACTCGTATTTCTGCATTTTTCACAGTTTGAAAACTCTAGCACAGTCGGCGATAATTTGATACTGGAGTGATATATTGGAACACGATTTTGTTTCGCTTTCAAACAAAAACATATCGTTTATTTCTTTCATTTAATCTTAGTGTTTCCCCGCTGAGTTAACACAGATTTAGGCATGGTTTCCTTTTGTGCTCTTTTTTCTGTTTGCTTGGGTGCAGATGTGAGAGTCAAGAGTGCAACAAGCCACTATTATGTCTATTATCAGGTTTGGGAAAGTCACCTGCTTACATGTGCGTGTGTCACCTGTTGATTACAGGTTAATTACACACACTGTAGACTTTTGATAGCACATAAATGTTTCTGTACACATTTAAAACTTTTCCCTCCATTAAACACACATCACATATATCTGCATATATCTGTGTGCGAAGAGTGGGTGGCAACAACAACAACACTTGGCAATAGTAGTTCTATGTTGTAATTAAAACTTTCTCACAAATAATGTTTTTAGACATTTTGTGAAAAAAAAAAGTCCTAGTATTGGACCTCCTCCATGGTTCACCTGGAGTGCACACAGTGCTGGGCAGCTGATGGCTCGGAAATTATGCATCTTTTAGTAAATGTATATATCGTAGTTTTTCTGTTTTTGTTGTCCTCCTTTAATGAGCGCTATGCCTGAATGTAGGAGTGCTGCCAGTTAACTTAAGTAAATGGTTAATCTTAAGTACACACATGCAAAGATGCTTTGTGACTAATCATTACCTGAAGAGCCAAAGTTTCATAAACAGTTTTGGAAGCGAGCTCATTTCTCAAATATCCACTGGCTATTTCTTTTTTTGTAGGTTTCGCTTCCTTGTAACCAGTGAAACCAGTGGTACACATTTATTCCATTTATTCCAGGTGTGTCAGTAAATGCCAGAGTATCAAGTTGGAACTTGAACCACTGCTTCTTGTACCCTTACTTCACCAGTCCAGCAGTTCATCCATCACACTTGTTTGTTTTGAGAGACAAAAACAGATAAGAGTTGACAAAAAGTTGACCAGTGCTGGAGTTTCTGTTGTGTGTAGATTGACAAAGAGAAAGAGACAGACTGACAGACACTGAGACCTCCCAATCATTAGAGGTGAGCTTGCATTACCAAACTCACTGACCTTGGTGTGGGGGTGTTGCTGTCTGGTTGTCGGTCAGTTTACAACATTTCCTGATTAGCTGTTAACATAGTTGTGGTGAATGTGTGTGTGTGTCTGTGTGTGTGTGCAGGTGTGTGCTTATGCACAAAGGCAGACAAAGAGTTTCCACATTGTGTGGACTGATGAGAAATTCCTAGCTGCTTGTTGCTAAATGTGCATGTGTGTTTGTAACAATTGAACCCATGTTGCCAGTTTAACCTTAGGAGTGCTCCATACATGCAGAGGTTGGTGGTCGGTGCATCCTGGGAACTGTGCTTTTCTAATTTGTTGAGGCAAATACGGTTTGAGTATCTGGAGAAATGCTTGACCGCTTCCAACTTAGGATATTTTAAAAAAGAAAAAAAAACATGGCTCAGAAAAAATTTATATGTATGAAAATCAGGACAGAGATGAGTACTGTTACCCTCCAAATGTTAGGATGCCTGGGTCGTTGACTCAGGGTTTTTGAGTTTATTATATTATTTATACTTTCTAGTCTTTGGTTTCTTTGAGTTCTGTCTTATGGTTTATGTCTCTGTCTTCTCTAGTTGCTCTGTCTCCCCTGTCAGCTGTATCCCCTTGTCTAGTTCGCGTCTCTGTGTATCCTTAGTTGCTATATCCCCGTGTCCAGTCAGTGTCTGTGTCTGCCCTGGT
>NW_005187420.1:1295067-1346367 GCF_000239375.1 Pundamilia nyererei
CTTGGGCATGATAAAATAACTCAAATAACTGCACTTTTGAAGTTGATAAGTTTTAGTGTAATATGTAGACAATTAGAATTATATGAATAATAATAAATTATTGAGAAATCTGCCATTTGATGTAATAACAGCTAATATGGTAAATAGAAATTGCATGTTTATTTGTGGAGTGCAGCACTTACTGAAGAATGACACTATATTTATATATACATATACACTTTGTGATTTCAAAATAATGGAGCAATAATTAGCTGCTTCATCAGTGAGCTTCTCTTCATCTGTGCCAGATGGTGACAATCCTTGTTCTGCTCAGTAAGCTTGCTGCAGTGGCTCTAGTTATCATCTGCTGCAGATTAGTGTGGTTGTAGTGTCCCTGTACAGGGAGATGTTTGAAAGGTGGAGGTTTCTGGTCTGAAACGCAACTTGTATTCTTTGTAGTGGCCAACAGGGCCTCAGTAAACGTTTTCATAATGAGGCGATCATCTCAGTTGGCAGTTGTGAATAATAGTGAAAACAACAGGAAGTTAATATGTACATTTTGGCCCCTGTTAGCACAAGAAAGAAAGATTATGCCATGTTCCGTGGTTCCAACGACAGATCCTCCATGATCTTGTGACCTCTGGTTTCCCAAATCTAAGCTGATGATGATTCATAAAGCTAGGTTGAGGTTTCACAATGCACATTTATTATCCAGTAAGTGATGGTGACTAGATCCATCTTTTATGTACAGTCTGTGAGCCCAACTGAGCTTCAGAGCAGAACAAAGAATATTGTCACCTGCTGCTGCCCACAACAGTGAAACTGGAGTTTCTCTAACAGAGTCACTCTTGATAGGCAAAGAAATGTCACTGATGATCACCACAAATGTGACCTGGTGGGTCTGCTGTCAAGAACTTGGAGATTACCCATTACTTATGTGATCATGCAGTTCTCTCAAACGACTAAAAAAAATATTCCACCCTTTACTTGGCTTTGCCCACCCAATTAAAGTCAGTATGCAGAAAACAATTGTGCTATGCCATAAGCGCTATGATTCATTTTGCAAATATACAAATGCTGCCTTAAAGTAAATTATAATAGGCACCTGTAGCATCCATCTTTCCACTTGACCAGCTAAGATAATCTTAGTGTTTCGCAGCAACACAAAAACTGATCGCTTAGTCTAAAACTCAGAAATTGTTCAGTAAATCTTGCAGAGTGGAGACTGTCAGATTACAGTATGTTATTTGACAACCTTAGAAGAAGAGCTGTTGTTTGTTGATGACTCAGCTAATTTTTCACACAATTTAATGGGAGGCAAGAACTTGCTTTAGTGAATAAATGAAGTCTAAGAGCATTCGCCATCACTCACTAAAGATTTATGTTTTGGTATTTTCAATGTGTGAGTGCAAAATATGCTTGAATTTCAGTAGTAATAACGGAAGAAAGAAGAAATGAGTGTATATTGTGCAACATAATCAACATACAAAATTAAATAATATATATTTTGGTTTGTTTTAAAGAAGCCAATCTGTGTTGTATTGTGTTAAAATTAAATTAAATACCTGTTTTGAAATCTATACACATATTGAAGTACTCTATCTGGAAGTCTGATCCTCTCTTCAGGCTGTGTTTTTAGAATGTGGCCCCAACTCCTACTCTGTCTGGACAAAAAGGATGAAGTGGGAGGTTAAAAGAAAAGAGGGAAAAAGAGAGGGATTATTAGTGTGTGTGACAAGAATCTGAGATATTTTGATTAGCAGAAGGGAAACACAGAGGGGAATTGGATAGATTTGTTTATGAAAGAGGGAAGGAGGGACAAAGATGGAGGGAGTTGACGGGGAAGGTAGCGCTCTGTCTCAGCTGTGCGGCATGTGATGGCTGGATGTGACAGCTGTTCTCTAACTGGGACACACACACACACACACACTGTGCAAATGCATGCTGGGCCTGGGACTCCAGGGCATGTCAGGAAATACAATGGACCCTCTTGTCTGAGGAGAGGGAACTGTGAGCGAAAAGTTTTGAATAAGAGGGAGAGAGAGCGGATGAGGGAGTGCAGACATGGATGTGATGGAAGGGGAATGATATTTCTTATCATGCATTAGAGACATTGTGCTCTTGTGTATATGTGTTTTTGTGTTTACAAGTATTTGAATATGATAAACGACAGCGACAGCCGTTAATTCTGTGCTATTTTCCACAAGAAGTGTCAAAAATAGTGACGCAACTGTGGACTACTGTAGGCTAAAATAATCAAGGTTTACCTATCATGTGTTTCAATGGTGAGAGAAACCAGTGCAAACTTGTAGATAGTTTGTACGCTTCATTACTCTGAGGTAAAAATGCTAAACATCAGATCATTGCATGATTGACTCCACTGTGGATTAATCTAAACTTTTTATTGCTGTTATTATTTGTCATGTGAACAGCGGGTAATGTTGCTCAGCACTGGACACTCCTTTGAACTGCAGCGCAAGCTTGTCAGTTTTTTATGATTCAAACCACAAGTGTTTAGATCAGCTCACAAAAAGAGAGAAAGAGAGAAGTCTAAATGAAATGCAAGTCTTAAGAGTTGACTGCTGAATCCACACCGACGCCACAACAGCTTCTGTCCGACCTCAGCTTTGCTATTGTGTGAGATATGTCTTGGGCTGAATCTAGCCCATAACACTTCTAGCAGCATGAAATAATTTAAAAATTACAATTACATGTCTGGATGTAAAATCAGAGTGTGGTTCATACCTTGATTTTTGATTGAGAATTTCAGTTTGTATTTTTGATCTGGATGGAAGAACGCTGATAACAAGACAAGAAATTCTTAATTATTAAAGCATAGGTGAGAATGAATTAGTTCATATTAACTAGCTAGTTATTGAGCATTGAGCCAACGGTAGTTTGTTTAAGGTCATTACAAGCAGCTGTGATAAGACTAATGTTATGGTTAGATTTACATCATTTTTCTTTTTAAATCACATAACTTATTTCCATTATGTGTCAAATGAAGCCCCACTGATAGACTGCACTGCTGCACTTCTTGCATTTCTGATCCCTCCAAATTAAACAAATACAAATCTCTTCTGTTTCCTCCTCCTCTGTCGGTCTCACTTTCTCTAACACTTCTCATTTACTTATCCATCCTCTTGGTAGGACGTCAGAAGGTAAAAGATGGCAGCAGACCAAGCCTCGGAATAAAAGCTGTTAGTATCTTGGCTGACATTGTGGTGGGCACACACAAATGCTCTCTCACTTCCACACACACACTGCCAGGTTTTACAACTCCCTGTATATCGCTGGGTCTGGTTTTGGCAGGTAAGCTCAAGGACTCTTTGAAAGACCATTTAATAGACGAGGCCCAACGTGCACACACACACATACACACACGAGGCCTCTCCTATTCCTTACGTTGTTTTGTATTCAGCTCAGCTGACGAGGGAAAGTGAGCAGCCAGGCAGAAGTACTTTACTACTTTAGACGATGGAGGTGAGGGTTCATAAGCCCCCATACGTCTTCCTAATAGCACTGAAACTCTGCCCTTGTACCTGACAACAGCCTGTTGTAAATATACATAGATTTAAAAGCAATGGGACAGAGAAAACACATGTAGAGACAACAGCAGATGCCTTCCACAAAAACACTGAACATAAAGGCATGAAGTAGAGCTGGGCGATATGAGATTTTTTCATATCACGATATGTTTTTTTCATTTCAGGCGATAACGATATCTATCACGATATAAGCCAAATAACTATGTTTGTAAGATTTAAATGTGCCGTTGCTCACAAGTAAAATGTGAAATAATCAGCAGCTTGTTTTGATTTAAAAATTTATTTCCCATAATAAGTTCAACAGGGTAGATGTACTTAAGGAACATGAGACTTTTTCAGATAAATAAAGGCAAATATTGCAAACTACACAAAAGGCAGCCGCTAAAGCGTTTAAGTTTCAAAATAGAACAAATGAAACAGACTAAATTGTCAATTCCACTTAGAAACAAAATATTAATTCTAAAAATAAATCTTAGTTTGTTTTACAGAAGAACAGACAAAATTGACTAACTTTTGTCAATATCAAATAAACTGAGAACTAAAAGGAAATTCTCAATCTCTCCTTGTTGTATAGCTGAGCTTTTCAAACAGTTTTAACAGTTACTTTAGTCTGACAAAAGCCGAATGACGAATTAGCGCTTCCAGTCAGAGACTGAGGCTACGTCCACACGTACACGGGTATTTTTGAAAACGGAGATTTTCCGTTTTCGTTTTAAAAAATAATCCCGTCCACACATAAAGGCAGAAATGAAGGGAAACGCTGCTATGAACATGCCAAAGCAGCAGGTGGCGCTAGATTCCTAACCGTGCAGAAATGTTGGCCAATCAGAAGTCTAGAAGCCTCGGTGGGAAAAAGTAAACAAAGCTGGGGCATAGAAGCAGAACCGAGTCGTATGTGTGGAGGGACAGTAACTGTGTGTATATGTAAGCATTTAAACACTGCAGAGAGTAGAATTAACAGTATTGTAGAAATTCATTTCACCGAAACAATAACGTGGCGCACAGTGTAACGTCAAAAAATGCGCACACCTTTGACGCTGCGTTTTCTCAGTTTTTCTAGTCCACACGTAAATGCAAAAATGGAGTTTTTAAAAATCTTCGTTTTCAGTGACCAAAAACGCCGTTTACGTGTGGACGAAAGGTGCAAACGCATAGAAAAATCTGCGTTTACAAAAATACCCGGGTACGTGTGGACGTAGCGCATGCACCAGTTTATTGTATTTCCAGTCTGGTGCACGCTACTCTGTTTTTTGTCAGACTTGAAATAGCCGAAATACCTTCACACTACGGAACTTCTATGGCTCTTCCGTTCGACAATCTCTCCGGCATTGGAACCATCATCTGTTTTCTCTTCGGTAACCTTCGGTCACGCTCGGTAGATTTCTCTAGTCGGCTCACTCTTTTCCTTAATTACCCGGGCGGTACGGTGGCTGGCTGCTTCCCAAACAAATACACATGTGCGGCTTGGCACTTACGCTGTACGTAACAAGTCACGTGACGTGACGCTGCGGCTGTGATTGGTTCGGCTCTGCGCTACTTAATTTGGATTGGCTGTTCTTTTTTTTAAGAGGACAAGAGCGGCGAGGTCTATCGCGATAGTTTAATTTTTCTATCGAGAAAGTTATATCGCAATACATATCGTTATCGTTCTATTGCCCAGCTCTAGCATGAAGGCAATTACTGTTTTTATCAGGTATTATTACAGCAACCATGTGGAGATGCTGATCACAGAGGAGAAAAGCAAGTGGCTGACATGACAAAAGATTCTTTAGAAGGCAGACTTTTCTTTGCATTGCAGAGTTTCTATCAGTGCATTGTGCACTCAGTGGGCAGCCTCAGTTAAATCTGGCTGGGCTTAGGCAGCATAGATATGGTAAACTGTTCTGTGATATACAGTGCTGTGAAAAAAATATTCAGTCTTCTGCATAGAGGGAAATAAACTCAGGGTCTTTCTCGGCTCACCCACTCAGTGTGTGTGTGTGTGTGTGCATGCTTTTATAGAAATTGATATTTCTCTCCACTGCTCCTTCCTCTGTGCCTGCTCTGGTCAATTGTCCATTGGTTGCTCTATTACAGTGTTGCAAACTGCTTGGTTTGCTTTGATGGGCAGTAGGAAATGTGAAGAGCATTTGCTGAGATGAAGTGAAAAGTAATTCTTTTTACAGATTCTCTGTCATTTGGGTGATGTGTTTTTGACATTTAACATTTACAAATTGAGAAGTGAAACGTGCAGCCTGGTGTGCATTCTCTAATGGCAACATTTTTTCCGATCTTTGAGTAACTGCAGCTGTAGAAAGTATAAGAGGGGTGTCTGTCTTTGTTAAATAGTAAAAACATACATGCTAAAGTTAATTGAAAGGAAAAGAGCGCCTTTTCAACAACAACACCTGTTTTCTTTGCCTTGACTTTGTAAGAGAGAGAGAGAGTCCTTAGATAAGTCTTTCAGGAAATGTAAGTTAGTTTGTACGTGTGTGTTTGCAACCTCCTTATCTTAAGTCAGAGGCGGGTCAGGGTCACATCTAGTTGACCTCTCTACACTTCTGCCTGCTCCAAAACACGAACGCACACATATGCACACTTAATCACAGTGCTAACAAATGACTCTACTGCCAGAAAAGCTTTTGTTCTGAGGTTTTCTTACCAATGCAAACAAACAACAATGTTATTAGTGTGTAAATGGCAAGTATTAGATCACATAACCTTTGGTTAAAACCTGTAAGGTGGTGAATGAAGAAGCTCCTGGGCCAAAGTGCTTCACTGGCTTAGAGCTGAAATGCTTTGGTTTTTCATGCTTGAACTTCAGCTGGTGATTGAATAGACCGCAGTGTAAATACAAAGCTCTCAGGTGCTGTATAATGATCTGTTTGCCTCACTGTACTTTACCTTTGTGTTACTTGTGTTTTCACTGGGAACCTTTTCATTTGAAAGACCCAGACCAAGCACAGAAATACTGGAGCTTGTGAGGTTTTGGGGAAACTAACTGTGTTTTACTAAAAGATAATCTTTTTTTGGAAGATGAGTTTTCTAAATGATCTGCAGCTGTATAACGTTGGTGAAGCACCTAATAATATGTAGTTTTTTTAACGAAACAAACCTGTTGGCTTCAGGTAAATAGATAGAAGGTGCTGATCCAACAAACACCATAAGTTAAAGGGTGACAGGAGTCATTCACTACCTTAATTGAGCTCATGAAATGCCATGAGAACCTGGAGTGAATAATCAGTCAGGCGTTATGTTCCCTTTATGGTAGTTCATCTCATCTAATCATAGAAGAACACAAACAGGCAAAGTATTTCTTGTTTTGTCCACTGTGAAGTAGTAGCATTTGCCCTTATGGCTTGTTTATTACCATCATCCACTAATCCATCATTCGGTTTTCTTCCCCTTATCCAGCTCAAGCTGCAGGGGGAGGGGTAACAAGCCTATCATGGTTATAAGATGAATGTGAGACAAAAAGAAAAAAACATTGAAAAGGACGAGTCAGTTTATGCCTCTGAAGGAGTGGTCAAGTAAATAAAGGCCTTTATCAGGTAGCATTTTGCATTGTGTAAGATGGGTGTGATCTTGAGAGCTGAGAACAGAGACGTAGCTATAGCACATGCGTTACCAAACGTGCAGACACACACACACAGTAACAAGTCCCTGAACTACCCCTGGGAATGTGACTATGTGTATGAGTGTCAGTATCACAGACTACCCCAATATGGAGGGGTTTTTCTGTGTGTGCATGTGTGTGCATGTTTGCATGTGTGAATGTGTGTGCATGTTCGTATGTGTGAGTGTGTGTGCACAAACGCGTGTGATATTGGGTTTCTACATAACAGGTGGAATAGTCTTTGCGTCATCTATGATTGAGACAAGTATCATGTTTTCTCCCTCAAGTCTGTCATTAACCCCCACCCTCCACACTACTGGGCTCATGCTCCACTAATACATCACATGCTGAAGGCCCCACTAAGTTTTCTTCAGTTTGTATACCAAGCATTAAATACAGCACAACTCACAGCAGAATACGTTTTGAAAGAGCAATTTACTTTTTTAAGAGGCAGGGTTTACACAGTAAAAGTTATTAGATCAGGCGGAGAGAAGAGGGAAACAGACACACAGGGGAGTGTACTACCAACTTCCAGCATGGCCTACACAAGCACACTCAGTCACATTTAACCCTGTTTACATACAGTGATGAATGTGTTTAACCTACTTTGAATAGGTGACATAAGTGGACAGTTATCATGTGAACAGGTAAAACAGTACGAGGTATAGCAAATGCCTTTGAGACATTTCTATGCACAGAAACAGGAAAAGTAAGCTAAGAAAATATATTAACCCACCAAAAATATGGTGGGTCAGCTCAGGCTTGGTGGGAAACCAGGATTGTACACTTGCAGAAATAATAAATATGAGCAGCTTTCCCACAAAGATCAAGGCAACATGTCAACATGTTACAGAAGCCAAGTAGAAGTCAGACGTTATGGTTTTTAGCTCTTCAGTGCTTTAACTGCTAATATGCTTATAAAACAGCTGTTGCTGTGTTCTTCTTAAAAGTCTCTTGTTCCACAGGCTTGTCTGTGTAGACTAAGCTGTTAAAATGAAAAGTATGCTATTTTTGATAATATTTAGTTCTTTCTAATGAGCTTAAATTCAAATAAACATGCTCCAGATGATACAGTTTTTGTAATGTTGATTATAGGCATGGCTGAGGATGTACGGTTACCTGCCCCAGGCTAGCAGACAGATGTCGACCATGCGATCAGCTCAGATCCTGTCCGACGCTATCAGCGACATGCAGCGATTCTACGATTTGGAGGTCACTGGACAGATCGACGCTCAAACTCTAAGGTCAGCATGACTTAACTGTAATGTTTTAGTACAGTATATCCATTAATGAGGCCCAAATAAACTGGCAGTACACACGAGTCCTAAATTTTAACTAAACAATCCATTTTAATCCTTTATTCATTGATTTGTCTCAGAAAACTGGTAAAAAAAAAAAATCCTCTGTAGTGTGAAAGAACAGATAGCTGTTTCAGACAAACTGCTCACGAAAATATAGCAGTACAAGAAGGTTTAATGTAATGCTCCCCTTCATCTCTTCTCTTGGTTGCTTCATCCTCTCAACATAAACACACACACACACACCACTTCTTTCATCTCCTACAGTGCTATGAAGAGACCCCGCTGCGGTGTGCCTGACAAGTTTGGAGGCCAGATCAAAACCAACGTTCGGCGGAAACGTTATGCCCTCACTGGACATAAATGGAACAAAAAGCACCTCACTTACAGGTAACAACAAAGATGAGCCGATCTGCCACAAATGTACAGTACAGAGAGGAAGTGAATGTAATCTCTGTCTGTTTGAGGCTTGAGTAAAGTCGGCTTTTATATGTTGCTTTTTTTATGTTTTTTGTATTAAGTATACATTTGCCGCAGTGTGCTAGAACTCAAACTTGCCTCGTCTGAAGATCTTTGCTCTCATCTTCTTCAAACTTTCCAGACACTGACAATTTCTAACAGCATATAAATGAAAAACATTAATGCTTAATACATTTTACTTCAAACTTATATTGGCCACTCTCCTTTTTCTATTTCTCTCTTTTTCCCCATAGTATTCAGAACTACACTCCAAAAATTGGAGAGTATAACTCGTTTGAGGCCATCAGGCGGGCCTTTAAAGTCTGGGAGAGGGTCACCCCACTGAGCTTTGACGAAATCCCCTACCAGGACATCAAATATGGACGCCGTAAGGAGCCCGACATCATGATCTTCTTCGCTTCAGGTTTTCATGGAGACAGCTCTCCTTTTGATGGGGAGGGGGGCTTTCTGGCTCATGCCTACTTCCCTGGACCTGGAATGGGTGGAGACACGCATTTTGACTCTGATGAACCATGGACCATAGGGAACCATAATGTACAAGGTAAAAGATTTCTGTCAATCTGTTACATTATGGATTTTATTATTTTTTAGACTTTAAAAATCATCTTGGCTGATAATATAGGAGAACGTTTTATTGCCAAGAGACATATTGTTTTGTGGCTTTTGTCTTAAGGGTTTGGATATCAACAGTGTGTTATTTGGTTAAATTCTTTGTAGAAGTGGATGATTGAGGCGTTTTTGTGGAGGCCCAGCTGATGAGCAGTTTTCATCACTGGTCGTGTCATGTTGTGTCGGTTGTAATGGATCTATATAACAGCTGTCCCCGTGGATTTCCCCCACAGCTAACTGGAGTTGGCAAGACTCAGCCACTTACATCATCTCTCATTTGTCAGGCTCGACTGCTCCACTTACCTTTAAAAGTGGACTCCCTGTGACATCTCTCAGTCTTTATCCTAATGAACTCCCTATAAATTTGAAATACACCCCAAGTGATAATGTTAGCATCTTTGTCCTGACTAGAGCCATAGCCATGACTCTCCCCTAAAAACAAAAATTCTAAAATAAATTCTCAAAATGTCTTAAAAACGCATTTACTATTAGAAGGTCTTAAAAAAATCAAAACTGTTCATAATTTAACTTGGATCATAAATGTTTTTAGTCATGTAGCCACATTGGTAAACCCATCTGGACAATGTTCTTACACTGAGTCAAAAACTCGTAATTTGCCTCACTGTTAAATTTGAGCCAGTACTAGTATGCTTACTTGGAAGGGGTATATTGTCTTTTTATTTAATATCCCATACAAAAAAGGTTGAATTCTAACTTCCTCATACCTGAAAAGACCCTGAGGTGACCTGCCAAACTTTAAGATAAATTATTACTCACCCTAAAAAGCTACAAAGTATATTTACCCATTCTGTCTTAGTCATTTGTATACTGAATGATTACAACAGATGCAGAACAGATCAGGATGGTGCTGCCCATTTTTATGTGATTTTGAAAATAATACTGTATCAAGAAGTGATCCCATTAGAGGATTCACTAAGGACCGACTTAAACAGGCGTTATGTCCGGAGGAAAAACTATTCTATAAGTCACCATAATGTAATAATTCTGGGTTAATGAGAGAAGAAGCTTCGTTTCTAGCTTGGTCTGGGTGTAGATGCTGCTTCTAGCAGTTATTGGCTTTAAAGACAAATTGTTAGACGGATCATATCGAAGTAAGTCAAATATTTTATGCTCATATTTACGCCCTCAGGCATCCTTTGGTAGGATGAGCCCATGTTGACCAGTTAAAAACCTTAACAACAGTGACAAGCACTAAGCTAGTTATATGCAGAAGTGAAGAATGACAAAAATGCTGTTGCTGATTAAATGGGGACTTTACTTTTCAACAAAAGCCTTTTTTGGCCTGTCTGTTATCTGCGTATCCAGCTGACATACACAGCTAAGTATTGTGTGTGTGTGCATGTACAAGCCTGTATCTGTGTGATCAGTTGTGTGTGGGATGTGTTGCAGGTTCACAGGGATGGATGGAATGCCACTCTAAGTGGGAGTGTGTTCCACTTGGGAGATGTGGAGACTGGTCTTTTTGCTGCACCATGCTACTTACACCGCTTGAAAGCAAAGTGCCGCTAAATTTCATTGTGGTCTTCACTTTAGTTGCTGTGTCTAAGTAGTCAGTCTTGTCAAAAATGTAGCCTTTTATGTGACATGCAAGTTTTTCTTTGTTATTTTCTTTCGGAGGACAGAGGTCATGCAGATTGGTCTAGTACAGGGGTGGTGGAACTCCAGGCCTCAAAGGCCAGTGTCCTGCAGGTTTTAGATGTGTCCTCGATCCAGCATAGCTGATTTAAAGGGTAAATTACCTCCTCAACATGTCTAAAAGATCTCCAGAGGCCTGGCAATGAACTGATCATTTGATTCAGGTGTGTTGACCCAGGGTGAGCTCTAAAACTCGCAAGACACCAGCCCTTGAGGCCTGGAGTTCCCCACCCCTGGTCTAGTATGTGCCTGATGGAGTGACAATTGAAAGTCACAAGTATTTATTTTTAACAGCAACAATTTTCTTTCTCAGTTTTTTAAACCTTTAAATATCATATATGTAGTCCACCCATTTTCTTCCACTTTCAATTGAAGTTCATGTTGGATGGTTAGCAGTCAAAATTGTATAATTTTAATTGTAACTATAATGGATAAATAATAACAGGTTAAAATTAGAAATACAATTACAAATACAGGTTTCTAACAATTGAATGGATAGCTATATGGACAAACCAATTGAATTTTTTTGCATAATAAAATAATTGACGCATAATAGTTTCAACTTTTTTTCAAAAAAAATGGTCAAAAAATATGTGGATTAGCTGTTAGTAGTAACTAAAGTCAGTGGACTGAAAAAGGCTGAAATAATAAATCAGTTTGTCTGGTCCCATTTTAGGACGAGTTCAAATGAACACAATGAAACAAAGAAATGATGTTGATGAAGACTTTTAGTCAACATAACAGGGGTTATTTGTCTAACGTGCAGAAAGAAGATTATTCTTAGAGCAGCAGATGTGCTGAAAGAAAAAGCGAGACTTGAAGAGTGACGTTAAAGCCTTAGTCAGCATATGCTTTGCTGAAGGGTCCTCAGAACAAAATGAGCTCTCACCTCTGACCTCTTTTTGAGTTGTATCAGACAAACCAACCCGTTCTCACTCCCAAAGCGTAACATTTTACGCTAGGTGACAAATCGTCACCATATTACGTTTTCGGCTACCCACCACGTTCCTAAATGACGACCTCGGAAAAAAGAGGAAATATGAGAACCGTCTGGACTGAATCTACACATGTTTGCTCTTTTTCTTCAAATCACTTAGAAACACGCTATTTAACATCATTAAAGTCCTGGTTAAGGTCAAGAATAAGGTTATGGTCAGGGCTAGGGATAAGGTTAGGTTTAGGGCTGGAATACAGGGCTGGAACGTCTATTACCGCGGGAGCGTCATTGCACTGGATTCCAGCCATAACCCGCCGCGTACCATAAGAACGCCGAAGGTCTCCTTTCGCGTTCCTCAGGAACGCCGCGGGACGTGACAAAACGTCGACATGTTACACCTCGGGAGTGAGAACGCTCTGGACAAACACAGCTTAGCAATCAATAGTTCGGCATAAAAAATTATAGACAGCAGCTGACGATAAAGCACAAATGCATTTGATCCACTCATCATGGTGTTTTCTTTCCCTTTCCTTGACCTCAGCTTCAGAAAGAGCTCTTTTACTAGGCTAAAGAGTTTTGGTGTGAACCTTGTGACGCACAGTGTGATTAATCAGGCTTTCTGGCAGGGAAAACAAAAACAGCTTTTACACGTTATCCACAAAACTCAAACACCTTTCTCTCAGATAAAATGTGGTAAGCTGGTAACGGGAAAAGGTCAGAAGCTTTTTGATGAGTAAGTTTCTGGCAAAAGGCAGAGCAAACTTGGGTAGTGGATTTTGGTTGTCTAGGTGGTGCTTTAGTCTGCCCTTTTTTACACTGATAGTCTCCCTGTGGAGGATGAATGAGGTGTGAGGCATGATAAACAAGGGAACAAAGCTTTAGGGAGTTGAAATAGGTCAAATGTATGTGTGTGAATTAGCAGTAGAGGAACCGGCTGAACCTAACCAGGCTAAAGCATTTGAAGTGCAATCTTGCTTTTCTCTTTCAAACTGGTAGTCACAGTTACCTCACAAAGGGCTCTTTATCTCTCTTCATTCATCCTGAGCTATCTCTACCACTCTGTCTTACCCTCTTCTATTTTCTCCCCTCGAGTGTTAGCTGGCGCTTAGCATGCCGTGAGGACATTCATGTGACTCTGGAATTACAAGATGAACTGTGTGCATCCTGTGTGTGTTTCAAAGAGGAAATGAGGAGATGCACAAAATAAGGAATCTACAGCACCCCCCCCCCTTCTGTTCCACGTACAGCAGTGACATCACCAGTACACCCAACAGCATGATGTCACTGGCACCAATCTGACCAATCTGTATGGCCAATTATAGGGTGAACAAAATGGGTAGGAAGTTCAAAGGTCGCTCAGGCCGGAGCCTAGGGTGAAAAGCAACAAAGAGGTATTGACTGGAAGGGAAGTACCCAGCTGTGTGCTGGCTTCGCTTTAGAGATGAACTTATAGAATATGACATGAAAAATGTAAACCTGGTTTCTCTCTATTTTTCTTTAAAAAAAAATCTCAAAGTAGTCTTTTGTTCTGAGAGGATGTTGGTCTGCAGTGGTCACTACGTCACAGCTGCACAGAGTGATATTATTGCAGTGGCAGTGGATAACAGGATGTCTTGGTGGGTTAAACGGGACAGAAATGCATACAGATTCATATCAGCAGTCATTAGCATGCCTGTGTGTGATTAATGTTTTAGATCTAAGGAGATTTTTGTGTGATAAATAGAAAAGAATGAACAGACGTTCCTATTCGTTTTATCTGATATGTTACAGATACGTAGACTTGTTATACGTTGTTCTGTCATGTATGTGTAAGATGCTCAAGAATGCATGTTGAATTTTCCATCATTCTGTACAAAGTTATACATCCCCAGTTTTTTCATGAACTTTGATCATCCCTGTATGTCTGTAAACCAACAGTTTTTATGTATTGTTTAATATTTTGTGATTTATTTGGGATTTTTCATCCGTCAAAGACAATGATCAGTTTACCACCAGACAGTCCCCTTGCTCTTAGTTTGAAAGTTGTTAATCACCTACCACAGTACTTCCTTTCTCGTGTTTTGCTGTGGGCTTGCTGGTCAGGTCACAATGTTGTGGCCCTTGATGTCTCTCAGCTTCCTTGATTCTCTTATGGTCTCCTGTGGTCGAACAAACTCCAATTCCACCATCTTGGATTGCAGTTGGATGGATTACTCGAAAGATCGACTGCATGTTGGAGGGTCAATGTTAATAGAACTTGCTGCAAGTTGAAAATTACACTTGGTTCCAGATAAGGGTGGGCGGTATGAACGGTATATGGTAGAAACGATACAAATCTGGCGAACGGTAGAGATTTTGACTATACCGCTCTACTGCGATAGCACATGTTGATGGTGTCATCAAGCTGCGCCTGTTTTGGTTGAAAGCATGGCAGCGGCTACAAGCAATATCTTCTGCAAATTATGCCGGGCGACAGTAATAACAAAGAGAAGGAGCACTTTTATCGAGTGGAAAAACGTTAGCGTTCATCCTCCAGCTTCACTGTTTATATTATGCTAATATTATGCTAACATAGCTGTGTCACTAGCGATCAAGTAGGACACAATTATATATCAGCTAGTCCAACTTCAGTAACCCTACAAAAGTCACTGCTGTTTAGTTTTCTGTCTTCATTTATGTTGGAAGTGATAGCAGCTGTATGTTTTAATGTTTTTTAGAAATCTCTCAGTCAGAACATGGCGCATCATGTTTAGGTGGAAACTTGCTTCCTGCTTACTGGATTTAATAAATTCTGTTTTCATGAATGCCTGGATGTTAAACTTAATTGTTACACCTGGTAAAGCAGCAATGCTGATCATTTTATTAAAGATGAAAGAATTTAGTTTTAGTTTTTAACTCTCAGTGATGCTGCAGTGTTCGTTTGACTTTGGGACCTGAAGCAGACGGAGTTTTGGACCCAAATTACTCCGCAGGGCTCCTGATTACGGCAGCCGTAATGCTCCGACAATCCAACAAGTGGTGCAGCTTCGTAGCTTACCAAAGTCGTACTAAAACATTTTTGCCAGATTTCTGTGCGCTGTATACCACATGAAATCGGTTCAAGGTTAGTAAGCACAACCAGAATCCATAGATAAGGCACATTAAAGGATTTTAAGTGCCCCTTATAATGTGGAAAATACGTTATACAGAAGAACAGAATATATCGCGATATATATCGTTACCCCACATGCTTCAAATTATACCGCGATATGGCTTTTAGACCATATCGCCCAGCCCTAGTTGCAGATGTGCTTGCGAATGCTGTGGAAACTACACATTCTGCCTGGAGGATGTGAAGATGTGTGCACAGCTGGTGCATTGAAGTGTAGTGACTGTGGAGACAAGCTGAGTTTACGACACAGAACTCTGTAAAGAGTGTTGTGTTTACACTTTGATAACAACATTTTCATGACTCTAACAATGACTGAACTCTACAACACCTACGCCCCAAGCAAACTGAGCGTTCTGTGAATTTGAGAATCTTGATACATCCACATAATCCAAGAAACTAAAGATCCAGACATCTTTGTTCTTCATGACAAGAAATAAAATCTTCACAACAGGAAAATCTCTATCTTAAAGGCTATTGTGTCTGATATTACCAATTTGTTAAATCCTCTGCCTATAAAAATCTCTCTATGTTTAGGGATAGAGATTGTGGAAACTTTGAGACTGGATTGAACCCACTAAGCAAGCACTGGGTGTGGTTTACTTTGTTGGGGGTTTCCATCTTGCATTTTGTACTGCAGTGCAACTTGAACTCGGTTAGCTTTTGTGAGCCCTTTATTTGTTTGCCTCTCTCCTCTTTTATTCTAACTTATCTCTCATTCATACAGGTAATGACCTCTTCCTGGTAGCAGTCCACGAGCTGGGACACGCCCTGGGCTTAGAACATTCCAACAATCCTCTAGCCATCATGGCTCCCTTCTACCAGTGGATGGAAACGGAGAACTTCCAGTTGCCAGAGGATGACCGGCGGGGGATACAACAGATCTATGGTAGGAGTTTATTTTTAATCCTCACACGTATCTTTTAAATGATACAGACATGAAATCTTATTCTTGATATTAAATTGTGACCAGTTATCCACTCAGTTTAAAGTATTGTGTCTGTGACTTCCTGAAGGTCCTCCTGACAGCAGTCCCACCCAGGCCTTGCCTACAGTGGCACCACGTCGCCCAGAGCCCAGACCACCTCAAACACCTCCTCGGCAACCTGATAGGCCCAGGACCACCGAAAGACCAGATCATTATGGACCCAATATCTGTGAGGGAAACTTTGACACTGTTGCTATGCTCCGAGGAGAGATGTTTGTCTTCAAGGTAAATGGTTTGCGGATTAAGAAATTGAGAGTCTTTGTAATGTTGTGAACATTAAATTCAATTAAATTCAATTTTTTATGCATATAACGCCAAATCACAGCAACTGCTTCAGGGTGCTTCATTAAGCAATACATGGAAAAGTTCTGCCACCATGAGTTTATTTCCAAGTATGACCTTCCTTGGAAATTAAGTCATCTTCCAGGAAAGGAGCTTTCATGACAACTCCACCGTTTCAATATATTAGTTATTATTTTCCTGAGAAACGAGTTACGACAAATGGCGTGTACGCAGCCAACAAGGGGTCTGTTTTCAATCAGGTGCTTGTGGATTGTAAACCCACGGAGCTGGTGTTCTTTTATGAGACTGAGAACAGTTAAAAGGGTTTGAGGGTTGGTCAGGTGTTTAAAGAGCCTCTGGGCCCACACAAAACATTAGCTGCGGCAGCAGTTAGATATTAACTGAGTCTTAACCTTTATGAGATTTGTCTTGTAGATGCTAGTATTTAAACTGATCGTGTTATTGGCTGCAGCTCCTCTCTCATTATTTATTATATGGGTATTTTGATATTATTTAATCAGCTTTTCCAGTACTTTTTCACTGTGCAGGTGCTGTGTGTTCAATTGAATTTATTGAACTTTCAGCAGCAAGTAGGGCTCCATTTCCTCCCATCCATTTCAGATCTTCTTTTTTCTGGCGTTGGTTTATACATAGTGCAGCTCTGCAAAGATAAGTAATTAGGTGTTTCCATGGGAGAGGCCAGAAAAGGTGTCCAGTGTTGATAGCATTGACTAGTGAAGAGAGCTGCAGATATTATACGGAGTGGGGCAGGGGACATGCAGGCTTTACTTTAAAGAAGCCTCAGTTTCACCTCCAGAAATGTTGCTCTGCTGTTTTGACGTCTGACATTGAACTGAAGCATTAGGGCTCACAGCAGCTGTAGATAGCAAACTTGATCTGGGGTGTTTGCAGAGCTGAAAAAACACACAGATGTGAATATTTCTTGCTTGTGGGATCTTTCATTTGCTTTGTAGTCCACACAGCAGACCACTGCACCCCCCCTCCCTCCCCAAGTACTCAGATCAGTCTATGAATAGCTCCTGTCTTGGACTCTTAAGTGTGTGCGACACTGACCAGTCATTACACACTCTGAAATCTGACTGGCTGGACATATGCTACACATGGTCAAGCAGTTATATTTGTACTCTTGGGTTTCATCGCAGACGTTAATGTCTGTCTTCATGGGTTTCATTAACGTCATGAGACATTATTATTCATTGTCCAAAATTAACCAGTTCTTAATGAGCTTCAAAAATAGAAATTACCTGATCAGAGCAAATGCAGACAAAAAGCAATAAATATATATTCATGGTTAGATTTATTCATGTGGTTATATCAAGGTTTGTTGATTTTGAGCTGTAATTATCATTTATTCAAATTTCTCTCTATCACTCCTCCCCAGCTTGGCCTGAAAGTTAATTGCAAGGTTGTAATATTATAATACAGTCGTCTTTATTTCTTCCTTTTTAGCCAAGGAAAGTGTGGCTTTATGCGTGGAAACATTTGTCTGTCGGTCAGCTTTCGTCCAAATTCAAATAAATGATATGACATTGGTTTTCTCTGCTATTATTCTGCACAGACAAAATTGCTCCCTGAATGAGTAGGAGTAATTCGGAGCACACCAGTTCCACTCTTTTCTCTATGGAGTCCTGTTCATTAAAGGAAAAAAGGTGCTGTCATTCTTCAGGAAAAGTTTCTTTCTTTTGTCCACTTCACAGCAGAAGGTCTCGACATAAAGAGAGCCAGCACACTGAGCAGTTCTCAGTAATGAAACTCCCACACTGAGATCTGCTCTAATATGGTTAATTCTGTAGGAAAGGAGCTGTCCGACCAGACAAACGGTTGAGCATCCAGTTGGATTCAGCCCTGTTCTGTCTCACTCACCAACACATCTCCAGTGTGTTCTGTTCTGTGCCGCGCCGTGCTGTCTGCGAGTGTGTCCTGCATGAAGGACAAAACTAGCAGTGCTTGCCAGAAAGAAGCAGCACCCAGCATTTTACTGTTATAGCATCCAGGACAAGCAGGGCTACTGACTCACCAGTTATGAATGAGTCGAGGGGCTGCTGGTTAAACTCTGTCTGCTGCTTGTTTGCAGTAGATATGAGTGTTCACTAACCAAAGTGTCATGAAGGGTAAAAATATGCTTTTTCTTTTTCTTTGTTTTGTGTCACTGACGTGACGAACAAACACCACAGTTCTTTATTAAAGTGCATCTCATGGCAGACTGATCAACAGAGAGACTGCAGTGAGGGAACATGATAAAACCAGCAGAGCAGAGACTGACTATTATTAGCCTGCTAGTGTTCTGCTATTGTTAGTTTATTGTACATTCTGGACTAATTATCCTGCAGAGCTCAGTTTGCTTCGCATAGAGGACAAAAAAGCAACAGTGTATGTGACCTCAGCTGGGGTGACTGCATGGATGACTTGAGAAAATATTTCTTATTGTGTCTTTTTGCATGTTCTCTGAATAGAATTGTTTTTAAAGCTAAGGATGTGATATGAAGCTCTTCCCCTCCTGCACTCCTGTCATCGATTTACTTCGCAGTCGTTGTATTTCCTTGAGTCTCAGCTAGGAGCGAGTTCTTAAAACTAACTGAAAAGATAAGAAACTAAGCCAAACTTTCGTACTGTGTCCCCTCAGGGCCGCTGGTTCTGGCGTGTGCGTAGGAACAGGGTTCTGGATAACTACCCCATGCCAATCGGTCACTTTTGGAGGGGTCTCCCTGGCGACATTGATGCTGCATATGAGAGACATGATGGCAGGTTCGTCTTCTTTAAAGGTAAGCAGATAATACTGGTGCACATACCGATGGATGCATGCTTCCTATTCTGTAAATGATGACTATGATGACTTGTCTTGCACACTCATGCTGTTACTATTCTTACATGTATTCTCTTTTTGTAAAGGATTTATGTCACCTTGATACCAAATATGAGAAGTCAAATGGGATTAATTCAGTTTATTGCTTAGTAACTGTAAAGAAAAATGCATATTAGTGGATGTAAGCTTGCAGTTTTCAGCCTCCAACAATCAATGGAAACAGCGGAGATGACTGATTAGATTTTGGTAAAAAGAGGTCAAAGGTCAGGGTCCCTTTGACCGCACATCCATCCCAATCACGAATGTGCTAATGAATGACTGGAGGAATTTATTTATTTATTTAATTTGGCACAACCATTCACTTAGACTCAAGGCTGAACTGATCAGATTGTAGAGGTCAAAGGTTAAGGTCAAAATTCATAATAAAAGAATTCATGCATTGGGCATTTATAACAAGGCATCCAGGCTTGAGAAAGTAATTCCAGGTTATGCAGTTTAAAAAATAAAAAGATAAAAGTTAGATAAAGAGATAAGCGATGTGAGATAAACACATCTGTATCTAGTGTGTAGGTCCAGGTGTTATCATAAATCAGTCTGTCTTGCTAATGTCAGAGTTGACATATTCTATTTGTTTCACCTTTATAGATCAGGTATTTACTTTTTCTGGACATATGGACCATAAATATATCTCACATAAACATGTGCACTCTCGTGCATAGAAAACAAAAAAACCCTCACATCTGGTTTCTTTTTTCAACCCGAGTGCAGTTTCAATCCATTATATGAGCAGTAAAACTGACTGCAGCTTTTTCTATCTTCTACAGATAATGTTGAAGATATCCTTAGTCCCACTTCCTTAACAAAGCAACAGTACATAATGTGTTCACCATGCTGAGTATTAATCTTTTTTAGAACAGCTCATTATTTTGGCACAGACTCTGAGAGCAGCTTGTCTTTTACAACAGCGAATAAAGTTGAATGAAAAAAGAAGAACTCGGCTGCTTGATTCTGGGTGCTTCGGGCTTTCAGGCAGCTGTTGATAATGAGGAGAATGATGTCATCGGCAAGACTCTGCATGACATTTGGCGAGAAGCCATTAAGCAAAGGAAGAGTGAGACAAAGGAAGAGGAAAGAGGGAGGGAAGAAAGGAAACTGGCAGAGTATAAGATTAAGGGGGACAAGCACAACAATAGGATGCCTATTATGAACACCTGTATTTAAACCCATCGCATCAGTCAATGCATTTACTTTCTCTGGTGGTGACTAAAGCAATCACTCATCACTGTTGTGCACAAGTTCTTGCAGACTTGTGAAATAGAGTTTTCAATCATGGGCCAAGAAACAAGCACAGCTTCAGGCACAACCAGCTGATCTTAAGACAAGCCCACATCAGCTGATACCGTTCAACACCTCCAAAATCCAAACCTCATATCGCCTGCGCTCTTTATGGTGCATCTGCAAGCCACTTCTCAACCCACCTCAACTCAATCCTAAGTTTTCATGATACTGTGACATATCTTTGTGATTAATGAGCAATATTATGTGCTACTACTTTGAATTGAAATACTAAAACAGGTTTCACTTAAATTGTGTGTCAATGCTGATGAATTTTGTGGCTCCAGCTAAGACATGTTTTGTTATAAACTCTGGATTATAGTAGTCTCGACCGTTGTAGCTACAAATAATGGCCCAAAAGGATTTTCTTCCTTTGGTGATTTTGGGATCTGAAATGTGGTTTTGAGTAATAGTTATGGCAACTGTTTTAATTCAGACACCAAATATTAACACTGTACATGTTTTTACATTAGCAATAAACTGAACTGTTTTTTGTTTATTATTTTATATCCAAACTAGAAACTAGAAGCACAGAAAAGCCAACCTGACAAATCAAACTAAAGCACAATGGAGACAGTAAAGAAACCCTGACACACAGTCTAGAGATCTGCTCATGCAGAAAAATTGCTGTTTCTACCGCTCCACCAGCCCTTCAATCAACCTGTAAGGCTCCTGGGTATATTTTTTCATCACTGCCCAATTTCTACATTCGAGCTCATCGCTTAAGCCAAAACACAAAGTCTTACGATATTCTGCTGTTGTACAAATATCCTGCATCTGTGCACTCTGAAATACAGTAATACATGGATGAATTGATGTTTGTATTGTACTGATTTACTGTAGTGCGGTAAAGTAAATCTTTACTGTAAGCCAGTTGCACAGCTGTTGTGTTACCCAGAGGTTTCCCTGCTGCTCTGGTCCAAAACAAGGCCAGCTGTAATAGAAACAACATTGTTCATCCCTGTAGAAAAAGATTTCCAGGGGAAAAAAAGGCATCGGATTTTTATGTCACTGAAGTGCTCTGGCATTGCCTTGAAAAGCTGTGGAGTAAGTCATGGGATTTTACATGAGGGCTGTGCACCGCAGGAACCCTGGGAAGCATTGCGTCAACCTCTTGTTCTATCCAGATGCTGAGTGTAGAGCTTTCTTTTTAAATGAGGAGCAAGGGGCCAGAAGTGGGTGGATGGATGGGCGGGTGAGGGAAAGGCAGAATGAAGCCAAAAGGAGATGTAATGGTGAAACACAGTCCCCCTGTCAGATACTGTGAGAAACAATAAAACGTTCCCTTCAGCAACAAAATGTGCTTTAGCCTGACATGAGACAAGCCACTCCTTGTGCATAATTACAGGCCAAACCCAAACTCTGTAGTCAGGGATGTCGTACTCACTTCTGCTGAGTTTTTTTTTGATTGCTTGCCAATAATCCATTATTGCATTCTTATTATTTACAAGTGTGTGTAAATGCTGGCTTGGTTTGTGGGACTGTTCTTATCCGTAATTGCTAGCAAATTAAACATGTGTGCACGAGCATTCTCGAAGGTTTATGATGTGTGGGTAACCATATATATGTCATATACAATGTGATTGTGTGTGGTAACATTTTCCATATAAGGGTAAGAGTGGATAGGGGAATGCTCCAATGTATACATCAGAAAGCATCACATAAAATTTCTCTCCTCTCCTCAGGAAACAGATTCTGGCTTTTCAGAGAGGCTAACCTGGAACCAGGCTACCCACTTGAGCTAGTCGATTATGGTATAGATATTCCCTACGACCGAATAGATACAGCCATCTGGTGGGAGCCATCCGGCTACACTTACTTCTTTCAAGGAGACAGGTAATATAGCCCTATACTCTGTCTGAGTGACACTGAACTGTGAGTATATTGCATTAAAAGGATATCAGTAGTTTGGTTGCTTTTGGCAAGTTCTTGCAGGGTCACTTGACAAATCAAATGTTTAATCTAAGGAGTGTTAAACACAATAGGGTCATGTTTATCACTGTGTAGCATCTCCTTTGTTTAACAACAGTCCACAAATGTGTGGGAACCGACGTTTACAGACTCATGAGAGACCGCTTGCTGAAATTTTCAGAGAGGAATATCGTCCCACTCTTGTGTGACGTGGGATATGAGCTGCTCAACAGTCCTGGGCCTTCTGTGTTGTACTGTTGGTTTCATGATGTGCCAAACGTTTTTAGCTGGTGACTGCAGGCAGCCCAGTTCAACACCCAGACACTTCTACTACAAAACCTCCCTTTGTAAGAGATGCAGTATGCAGTTTAACATTGTCTTCTTGAAATATAGAATTTCTTCCCTTAAAAAACAAAAAAAGGGCATCTGGTGGGAACATTTGTTTCTGTAAAAACTGTAGAAAACTTTCAGTGCTAATGGTGCCTTTTGATGCCTTTAGAGGCTCTCCTGGTACACAGTCATGTTACCAATCTGTTGTCCGTTAGCCTAATTAGTTGCTTCACCTGTTTCTTCTTAGTCCTACTTGCATTTCCAGCCCTTCGTTGCTCTTGCTGCATTTTTTCCGAGATATATTAATGTCCTCAAATTCAAAATTAGCTTTTTCATGAAACAGTGAAATGTGTCAATTTAAGAATTTGATACTTTGTGTTCTGTTGTTAATAAAATTAGTGTTTATGAGCAAATTATTGCATTCTGTTTTTATTGAGGGCAGCAATGTCTTGAAAAACCTAGTGATCAACTTGCACTCGTCCCAGCTACAAAGGTCAACAGCAATTTGTTGATTGGTCCAGCTTTGTTCCAGACTGGAATATCTCACCAGTTAGATGCTAAATTGCTACGACAGCTAGTACAGACCGTCATGCTCCATAATTGATGAATCTTACTCATTTTGGCAGTCCACAGACTTTTCCTCTGTCACTATCATGATATCAGTATCATGATTGTAGTGAATTCACTCTCATCCTGGCTGATGTGAGATGGATTTCAGACATTGACTCCCTAGATTTTATGACCAAATACCAGCAGAAATAAAACTGTAAGAACAGCCTTTTTTTCACTCATCTGTTTTTATTCTATATAGAATAAAAATCTACTCCTTTTGGAAATCATGTTTCAGTTACTCAGAAGCCATCCATAAACCTTGTTGTGAGCTGGTTGATGTAGGAACTATTTTTAACTGAACTACAGCCCGTAACCGTACCACTGTGCAGAAAAGCTCATGTCAAACATACTTTATTTTCACTACCATGAAGTGAGTGGTTTGACTTTGGTGCGTGAAAATACACGCCCTGAAGGTTTATGTGTACAGAACGCTCACAGCATATTAACTCACAGAACTACAAGTATTCTGTGGAAGCGGTACTGTGATATGCACTCCGTGCAGACCCAGCATGTAGTGTACTGAGGAAGACGTCTGCTCTGTTCTTGTTTAGACAGTTGATAAACAGTATCAACCTTCTCCTGCTTTCTGTCTTCAGGTACTGGCGCTTCAACGAGCAGTCTCGCTCAGCTGACAGAGGCTACCCGAAGTCAATCAGTGTCTGGGGAACGTCAGTGCCCTCTAATCCCAAGGGGGCCTTCCTCAGCGATGATGGAGGTGAGCGGTGTGGTTTCTGTGTATGTGTTTGTGTTTGGAAAGGGGAGAAGAGGGTCTGTGGCAGACTGAGACATGCCTGAAACAAAGAATCAGGGTGTGGTCAGTCATCAGGAGATGGGGGAGGGTGTGGGTGTAATTTTGAACTGACATGTGAAATGCTTCTGGCTTTACTGTGCATTATTGGAGAGGAGTGATTCAGTGTCTTGACTCCTAGGGACGCAAATTTATAGTTTATGAGTTTCATGTAATTGAATTATTTAGAATTCTATTCTTGTCAATTTGAATTATTTTTTGCTCACTATTTGTTTGACTTGGTAGCTGATTTCTATTAAGAGTTGTTGTGCACACTCTTGTTGAGATAATTTATGAAATCTCTGATTTCATAAAACGTGCTGTCTTTAGTGGCTGTTCTTCAGTTGAATGGTGTTCAAAAGCAACATCAATTCATAAATAATAGATGAAAACTAGACCAAAACTGCATACTTTTATAGCATACAGTTTGTACTTCCACCTCTTTGTTGATTAAGAGAGTGCAAACAGGGATTCTTCATCTGATTGCCTCATTGAAGTCCCTCAGCTTGTTAGTTTTATTGATTTTAATACTATAATAATCCAAAAAAGGTGATTTTGAGCTTTGCTATGATTGGATTTATTGAACATTCTGGGTGGGGAGTTCTTTTTCTTTGCAGATATGTTAGAAATAAGCAATTATTGGACTGACAGTAGCCACTTGAGTAATTTTAATTGCCTCAACTGAACACAGAGAGAATTTAGAGTAAAATATTGAAGTTATTAAAGCAACAGTTTGACTTTTTGATAAATATATTAATCTTATTTTTTTGCCAAGAGGCTCAATATAATTTAGATTTTTTTTTTTAAATGATCATGTTAGCGTAGCTCAGTATAAACCTTCAAATTATGGAGAAACCACCTACTTCTCTCTAATGGGGAACAAATACAGACTGTTATTCTCTCTAAGATGTACAAATATCTTGTTTAATCACGTACAGCTGTCAGTTATCTGGTAACTCTTTAAAGATCTCTCAAAAACTCTAATTATTCTTTTAGTCATGCTTTAACATTCTTTGTGGGCTCATGTTTTCTCCATTTATATTTCAGCATACACCTACTTCTATAAGGGTTCCAAGTACTGGAAGTTTGACAACCACCGTATGAAAAGCGAACCGGGCTATCCAAAATCCATCCTGAGAGATTTCATGGGCTGCAGCGTGGACCTGGATCCCGACAGAGACACGGACACAGACTCGGGCCGCAAATACCCAGACGTAAGCCGCCCGCCATTTAACCCCGACGCAGGACGTGACGGCGACAAGGGCAAAGACCGGGACGGAACAGATCGCGGGGGAACGGACAAAGACAAAGGCTCAGACGGTGACAAAGATCAAGACTCTCGCGAGGGACGTGAGGAGAAGACCAATGAGGTGGATGTGGTACTGAAGGTGGACGACAGCCAAGAGCGGACCATGAGCATCCTGATGGTAACCATCCCACTGGTCCTGGTGCTGTGCATCCTGGGACTGATCTATGCCATCATCAACACGCTGCAGAGCAAAGGGGCACCACGCCTGCTGGTGCACTGCAAACGCTCACTTCAGGACTGGGTCTGACCCCTGATGTTAGGTCTTTGAACGCTGAACTTGATTTAAACCTTAGATGCCCCCTCCTCCTCTAATCTAGCCCTCTTCCCAGTGATCCATCTGTCTCCAGTCTCTGTGCTCAGTGGCTCCTGCAGCTCTGTGGTAGTAGATCCATGCAAATACTGTAATGATACATACACACAAACTAGACGCGAGCGTAACTTATGTCTTACATTTTCAAACACACACACAGACACACACCTCTCTAACCTCCTCCTGTCTCCCATGGTGCTCTACAATGCAGTGACTGTAGTCTATTTATATGAGAGAAGTTTGCACATAGTTTTGTTCTTTTTGTTTTGGTTCATTTTATGTGACTTTTTTGTTGTTGTTGTTATTATTACTTCTAAAGCAGGAAGGCCGGTCTATTCTCTCTCACATCTCTGCTCCGCCCTCCTCCTTCCCCTAATCTCCGTAGGGGCTTTTTCCTCGCTAATAACCTGACATCAGCTTATACTATCTCAGTTGCCACAAAAGGAAGAAATTTAAAGCATTAAAAAGATTTGTAGACAGGCCACAGTGCTTCAAGTGGGGTCCAGAAGGGTTCTTTCCTTCCTCTCATCAGCTCCGTGTTTCTTGTCTTTCCTTTTCTCTGCAGGAGAATCTGTGAAGAGGTGTTTTGGGACCTGCAACGAGCTCAGATATTATTCTCTTTGACTCTTGTTGATGGTGATTAGGGTGTGATTGTAAGTCTGAAGGTTAATTCAGAGTTCAGATTGTTAGTCAGAGGAGGGCAGGTTTGTTTTTAAACCATTAAATCTTATTGTTGCAGTCTCTCCTATTTATGTTAATAATAACTCTGTATTCACTGTGAGATCTGAGAAGGTTACATGTATATCAGTCAAACAGGGTTTAAACAAACAAGATAATAAAGCCAGAGCTGTGCGGCTATTACATACTTTTAATTTCTTGTAACCTTCTGGTGAACATATTATTTATTTAGACAATGCAAAGTAGTGAAAAAAGACATTTTGCTAGGTATATGATACAGTAGCCTAAGACTGACAATTGGCTGTTTAACTTCATTGACAAACAAATCGATGCACTCTGCAGACACACGGTGTTACTCTGTCTATGTCTATATCCACTTTTGTCTCCGGAAAAGATTTAGTTTTCCAGTCCGGCAGCTATAAAAGCTTTTAAGCTTTTCAACCTCACTCATGTTTTTTATGCCAGTAGACAGAATTAACTAGCAACACAGTCACATAATTCCATAGATGATTCTAGATAGAAACACTGGCACTGCAAATAAATTAACCCTTTAAGGTCAGATGACTAATGCCTTCCATATCTTGTGTTCACACTGATGGACAGTAGGTCTGCCTTCTTTCTTTCCCTTATTTGGAAGCTTGTCTTGTTAAAGAGCTCTCTGGCTGAAAGGATAAATAGACTATAAAGGGGACCTCTTCCTTTAGTTCTCAACTGTGGGGCTAATTCTCAGAGATCCTCTTTTATGTCAAAAATAAGACCTGTCCTTTGTGCCGTGAAGGAGACGGACTAATAGTTAATGAACAAAGTCAGCTCACTGTGAAATAACACAGGAGGGAGAGCATCTGGGTGTGCGAGAGACATAAAAGGGGGAAACAAAGCTAAGGCTGTTACAGAGCATTCACGGAGTGCAGCTCGTCTACCATGCAGTACATAATGCATCTTTTACTGCTAGTATTTTTTAAAGAGACTTCTGGGATGATATGCAGTCTTACTGTAAGCACCAGGGTGGGCTCAGGCCATGAGGGCTTATGTGAACACAGACTAATCCTCCTCATCAAATAACAGCAGGTGTGCGCAAATGCCGTTAACCTCTAAACTAAACTTTGACCTTACTGAGTCAAAACAGTCGGCTTTCGTTTCATCTCTCAAGAAGGCATGCACAGAAAATTGCCTCTTTATTACACGGAGTTCTCAGTGCATTCAGACACACACTGGAAAATTGGTGTAAAACGGTGACTACGCTGATAAAGAGTCATGAAAGGCTAAAACCAGGTGTGGTGACCTTTTACAGTCAACATTTTTCTTAATGGCAGCAATTTATCTCATCGTGATGAGTTTATGCCTGAAGATAAGGCATAAAATGAGTGTGTGAGTGAAAGTGTTTAGAAGTTTGATTTCAGACATAAATTGGAGGAAGGTTTATCTGAAGTAGCATTTAGAACTAAGCTGCCACTCTGACCTGGGGGGTGGGGGGTTGGCTCAGCTCACCCAGCTCAGGTTACACAAATGGGGAGGGTATCGAGAGTCTGAATTTCTTGCAGCTGAGAAAAGGAAAGGGGGAAGGAGGACTGAGGGAACACGCCTGACCTCGGCTCCCTGAGCTTGCAAAGTTTAGATCTCAGGAATAAGGAAGGGTGGGAAGAAGGAGGAGACAAAGAGAAGAGGGAGAGAGAGTTGGCAACAACCCATGTGACCCAGATTCCCTTGCAAGTTCAGCAGCAGTGCTGGCCAAAGAGGAAACTTTCGCTTAGAGTAGGTGACAGGCCTCGTTTAAGAAAGCTTGTCAAAGTGTTTCACTTGTAGTTTTGTATAAGCACATGCATGCTTTAGAGCCTCCTTATTGGCAGCATTCATACTTATTTTCCATGGATCCAGTGCTCATGTCAGTGCAGGTGCAAAGCCATTTCTGCCTCGGTGCCTTTTAATAAAGCCCACATTTCCACATGCGAAGAATCAAATATTCTAAAAGATTTTGAATAGTAGTTGGGGTCATTTCTGTGTTGCGGATATTATGGCAGACAGTCATGGGAGAATTTTTCTGTAGAGCATTGTCATATCCAAAACAATGTTTGGTGCCAGCTTTTTGCAGTTCTTGTCATTTTTTGGCTGAAATACATTAAACTTCTAAACTGGACACCAGCACTCTGTCCATGGATAAAGGTGTAAGTGCATTGGCCTAACCTGATACTGCTGTTCTGCTAGGCCTCCCACTAAGAGAAGATAGGGCAAAGTGAGACACCTAAGTAGTCAGACCTGAAGTTAACAGGATACCCATACTGAAAGGAGGAAAAGGAAGAGCAAACTCAGCCGTCACCAGAAGTCTGGAGATTGATCTGAGGCAGGTCGATAGCAGTTGCCAGGAAACGGTGTCCCGTGTCCATCCCTCATCTCCTCATCATGAAGCTTTTGTGGGGAAGGAGGGGTTGGCGGACGCAGCTAATCAGCTTTAAAAGCACTCCCTCCCCCTCTCCTCTACTGTCCTGCTCTTCCATTTGGTCCTTCAGGCACATCAATGAGCATTCAGACAGCCCAGCGTCTGGACAGGCTCAGAAAGTGCCTACTCATTGCGCTAGACACCCAGTTGTTTATGGAGTTCTTCTTTATTAAGCCTCCTATTCTCCTCTATAACCTCCAAACAGAGAGCCCACAGGGAGTTAACCACTTCAAAGCTAAAGTAACCACTTCAAAAGTCTGAAAGAGAGGTCCAGTGCACCTGAGTTTGCCTCACGCAGAAACACAGTTTTGGTGATTCAGCAGTTTGAGCGATTTTCTGTGAGGGGACACTGGCGGGTTTAATACAGTTTATTTGTCTCAGGACACCAAGCAGAAGAGAAGTATTGAAAGGTTAGGAAAGAGATCTGTAAGATTGATTGATGCCTGTTTGTGTGCATGTAGAGGTGTTGAGTTAATCAGCCCTCCTCTCTATAAGCTAGGCCTGTGTTCTGACTGTAAATCTCCCACACGCCACGTCTCTCCACGCTCGGCCCAGCCCTCAAAGCCCGAGGGGATCATAATAAAAACAATGGCCTTCTCTCTCACTCTCTTTGTCCTCCCCCTATTTTCTGTCTCTCTAATACATACACACTAACACATTATTGTCACACACAACAAAGCTTGCTAGTAGATCCACCTACTTGTTCAGCAACTTTTAACACGATTTGCTTTGATTTTTGTTGATGTCACATTCAGATTCAAAGCTTGCAAAAGCTGAAGTTCATTTTGAAGTGCATACCCTTAATGCAAATTTTAGGTAAGGTTAGGATATGCTGATCTCAATCTGAGCTTTCATCTCTCTCAGGATGTGTTTCTGTAAAGACTGCACGTTAAGCATTTCTCATTCAACCCTGATGTTTTGTTCTTTTTAATGAACATCTGTTAAAATCTCCACAATCGGTCTGAAGCCAGGTTGTATTGTAGCCGTGTCTTCTCTCTCCACACAGTGTGCTTTTTAGCTTGCAGCTTCCCACTGTCACAGTGTATCTCTGCACTGCCTAATCACTGCAAGCTTCAAAAAGTCGTTGCATCAGCCCTGTGCAAAACCCAAACTCTAGGAGGAAAAACAGATTAATAAATAACGAACTAAAAAAGATTAAAACAAAATCTGTTGGACTTGACAGACTGTTTTCCTGTTTCAGTTTGTCTTGGGTTAACTTTGTGGCTTACAGTGACCCCAGCCAAGGGGATTGTGGGTTGTCCAGATGCTTCTCTCTTTTCCCAGAGTGCATCTCAGCTTGCTCTCTGAGCCCATCCACTCTGAAACCACTCATCTGAAATCACCACTCGGCAAACCCGACCGCTCAGCTCGGGAATGAAACAAAAACAGCACCTGACAAATGACTTTCAGCATCCGTCTGCAGCGGATCAGCTCTCGTCGTGCTTCAAACAGACACTGAAACTGTTGAGTAACTTAGGAAAACTGTTTCCATCCACTAACTGCAGCTACTATAGAGAAGAGTATATTTTGAAGGATTCAGTCACTTCTGTGCTGACCATCGATAATGAACCATGGCATCTCACAGCATCTCTTTTCATTACTGCCGGAGTAATGTTTCAGTGATTTTCTGAAAAAAAGAAAGAAAAAAAAAAACAAACAGAAAAAAAAACCTTCAACCCTGTGTGGGACTAGATGGAAAAAAAAACTCTGTTTGTCTTTGATCATTTGTCTTATTTTGATTTGATTTGTGCATATTTTTCTCTCCAAACTTGATTTGTTTCTGTTAATAACATTCCAATTATTTTAATTTTGGGGGGTTTGGTTGTGTTTTTATTTTCTTTAGAAAATGTAAGATTTTATACATTTGTGTTGTGTGTTCACCTCTAGTAGAGTGTGTTAACAAGCCATGCTGGACATGTACACATTAAAAATTTCCTCTGAAAATATACAAATTTGTGTCTTTGTTCAGTTTGTGTAGTGACTGCGGCAGCACAACCTACAATCCTGCACAACTGCATACAGTACACACACCCTCTACTTTCTTCCTGCGGTGAGGTCACTGTCCATAGGGCCTTGCTTCCTGTCTCACACGGGACAGGCAGCACAACGGCCTTATGGACCCAGGGAAGGGAGGATGAGAGAGGGGAGGGGGGCATGGCAGATTGCCAGGAAACCATGTGAGCAAGAAGGAAGTTAGCAAGCAGTTTTTAGAGGCCTTATGAAGCAGCACAGGCAATGTTGTCATCACACAGAGAGGAAATTTCATTGTTCAAAGCACCACAACACAAACAGCAGAACTGCAGCCTGACAGCAAACTTTAATGAGATATTTCTGTGCAAGCAAGTTGTCTGCAAGACTAAATAAAGTGACACCTACTCTCATTCATGCAGGTGTAATTGCCCCAAATTCTTGCTACACTCAGAAAATAAAGCACCTTATTGTACCTTTAGGGTTACAAAAGTTTGCCACAGAAGCAGTACTCCCTAAAGGATTGCCATTGTACCTAATGGCAACTTCCAGAGCTGAAAAATAAAACCAACTGTCAAAATCTGCAGTTTCTGGCATTTGACTTGAGTCAGTCCCAACAGACTAAAACACCCAACTAAACAGTATCAAATAGCAAGTTTACGGCCTGTTACAAAGAACATTTTTGACCTGTATGGATAGTTTCCCACTTTATATCAAATGTGCTATCAACCTTTTGCTATCAACAGTACATTCAATGATGATTAACTTTTTTGTAACTGCTTTGATTAACAGGTGTCCCAAAACAACGAGCTGTACAATAACTTATTGACTATTTGATGGCCCATTGGGAGTTTTTTAAAGGGGAGGTTTGTACTTCAGACAGGGCTGGACCGGGACAAAAGATCAGCCCGGGCATTTTGACTAGAGACCGGCCCACCAGGTATTAAAGCCATAAAGACTTTTAATGAAAACAAACGCTGTTGTGACAGTGATGCACAGTCTTGTTGGTATATATATGATTTCTGTACATTTTACATCAGATAAAAACTTTGGTTGTAAGATTCAGATAATTATTTATTAAAAGCTAGAAATTTTAAATGAGAAAAAGAAAGAAAAGTATTTATTTGTGCCCCCCTTTTCCCTACATGGACCCCTGGCAACACTTTGCTAGACCCGCCCCTGCACAGTTACCAGCTGTCAGCTATGTAGAAAAAGGATCCTGGTGTTATTTGTCTCTCAGAAACAGTTCATAACTTCCCTTCAACTCATTCATGTCACCTAAAAGGTAAACCTGTTTCTCCATCACAGCTCTGATGATTCAGTAAGGACATCTCCTGGTTTCATCTTCATGTTTCCCTCTCACCACATATCCAAACCGACATCATGACCAGCAGCTTTATAGCTGTGGCTCCAGCAAACATCAGCTGATACTAGAAATTAATATTAAAAAAATTCTAACAACAGCTGATCGAGCTTAAATGTGCTGCTGTTGTTTAGCGCGACATCCGCTGGTTTCCTCTTTCTGGCGCAATAAACAAACAAGAGAGAAAAGCCGATCAGCTGATCATTGATCAGTTTCATGATTGAAGTAACAACAGGAGAGGGAGGGGAGAGAATGAGAGAAGAAGAGGCAGCTGACAGCGTAAACACACAGAATAACTCCAGCTTTGTGTCTTTTTCATTCTAGCTGAAGTTCGGGACAAACTGTGTTCCTTTTCAGCTCAATACGAACTGCATAATATTTTCTCTGAGTATGGACATTCCTTTTTTAACCTAATGAATCAAGTTCACTATCAGTAACATCATAGCACCCAGTAAAAAGTCAGCACGACAAAATTAAACTAAACCTAAACTTGGTTTACATCTGACCCAGACAGACTGCAGGTCATAACTTCTTACTTGAAGTTCAGTTCACCTGATACTCGGACTGGCAGCCACCTCGGGTCTCTGCTCCTCCTGCCTCCCCTTTCCCTCAACCAGCTCCGCCATATCCACCACCAAACAACTGAGTTATTTTTACATTTTACACATGGACCAGCATCTGGCCAATCCATGACTTTTCGTTGTTTATGCCGTTTGAAAAAAGAAGAAGAAGAAAAAAAGACAAAGGCCCATAAAAACGAAAAATCCCCATCGGCCCACCAGGCAAATGGGCCTGGTATGCCCGATGGCCAGTCCAGCTATGTTCGTACCCTTAACATGACATACTATTTTAACTCTTGTAGTTTGTACTTCTAACAAACTACAAGTGTAGGAACCTTTTTGTCATAATTTTGTACCTTAATGTACAAAAAAAAGAGAACCTACTAAAACAGGTAAGTATTTATTCATTCAAACACGAATGAAGTGTTACTGAAACGGGACACTCTTCTCAATTAAAGTTTTATTTATCTCACATCTGTACATAAGAATTTAACCTGACCAATCGACATATTTGCTGTGTTAATTTCTGCACCATTGTGCTTCCAGCATACACAATAGAGCTTACAGTATGCATGAATAAACAAGAAAGCTATAAATTCTAAAAATCGAAGAGTAAATTTGAAATTTTACTAAATTTCTTCTTGGATTTGAAGTTTCTTTAGTTATTTTATCCTAAAATATTGAAGACGTGTCACGGTTGATGCTGGCCAACCGTGGGGGTGTGAGGAAGGAGGACCCAAATGCTGGACTCTTTAATGAAGACAGTGCGTTTATTTACAGTGAAGTAAATAACCAGCACACCCCGTGCGTGCTGTCCTCTTCTGCTCCACGCTCCTCCTGCAGGGAAACAACAGCCGTCAAACACAACTCCCGCGGGCCTGCACGACACTACACTAGACTAGACACACACTAACTTGGAGTGTAACTCAATGATCCCGCGTCAAGGAGCTCTCAGCTACACCCCTATGTAGCTCCCCCAACGAACCAGATCAGCTGCAGGTGTGTGAGGTCCTTAGGCGTGGCCAGCCACCTGGCAGGACACACCCACCAGGCATGAAGACTCCTGTAGACCAGTGCTCAGCACACACACACATCCACACACACGAACAAACCCACAAACCAGGAAGTCGAGGAACATCAGCACCAAAAATACATATGTCCATCACTCCTCAGGGACCCTGGGTCGCTCAGTAAGCAGTGTAAATAGGCTATTCAGCTTTGAGTACTGGGTAACGTACGTGTGCATTTTCATACTTGAAAAATGACACAGATTGACATCCTGATCGGTTAGTCAAGGAGGTGTTAGTCAAGATGTTTCAGGTGAACACTGTGTCTCATACAGTAATCCAGAGTGAAAAATCTATCCAACTGTTGGATGTAATGTTACAAATGTGTAAAGATGACATTAAATCCTAAAGGATATAACCAATAAATCACCAAAATATATATCAACATTAGTGTGTATTGTTTGCTTCCCTGTCCTATTATTCTGCACCTGTTTTTCCCTCCTTTGTTGATATAGGCTGTGTTTTCTCCTTAGTGCCATTGTCCACGTACTCAGCACTCCATAGCATAGCACAGTTTCCTCGTAATAGGCTTCTATGACCTTGTTTTCTTGTTATTATTATTATTATTATTATTGATTTTCTTCCTCTGTCTGTTTTTTCTGCTTTAGCATGCCAGCCAACTGACTAGTTGTGTAGCAAACCTTGAAATCCTAATGGACCTATTCTGTGACAGATGTTATTTTCCCTGGTCTCCTGAGTTGGGCAGAGTAATTTTTTTCTGTGTGAAATGTTTAAAAAAGAAAGGTCACAAATGGGTCCTTTAATTTGTGAAAATGCCAACAAATTCAGTGGAGATGAACACTAGTCTCTACTTTTAAATGGTATATCTACTAAAGTTATCAAACACTCAGACACGCCAGCAGAAAATCAAACAAAAAGTTCCTTTGCACACCCAGACCACAGTGGCTTCATTTGCAGTCATTCTGGCCGCCTGACCGATGCAAAGCTGTAACCGTGTGTGAGAATTCAATGTAGTTAGATGTGACAGCCACACTCTTTTCATCGTCAGCTCGCTTCCACAAAGTCTGTGTGATGTCCGATTGCGCCTACATGAAAGCAGAGCGAGTCACTGTCAAAGTGAGGTTATAGGTTGCTCCATCTACTGCACGCTGGATCCAGCAGAACACTCTTTCTTGTGTGCTCCATGTGTCAAAGAGCAACTGTGGAAAAGACTCGGGCCTGATTCATGTGTAAAATCAACTCATTTCAATGCTGAGTGAAATATCTGGCTCTCTAGCTGGTTGTAAGGTCCCTTTTGGTTTTGGAGCATTTTTGATGCATGTTGATCACTGCCTTTAAAAAACAAGGTTGTGGGCAAAGCAAGCTGAAACATATTTTAAAAAATGTGAATAACTTAGTAAGACATCACTTTGTAAACAAGCAGCTTTATTTGTGCATGTCCCGTGTGTACATCATATTTGAGTGTGGCTTGCTTTCTGCTGTGTTTACATGCTTTTAATGCTTTCCTGCTGCGTACATAAAGTCCAAGGATTGCTTGTTAAATCTGTCTGCCACAGTTATCACCTGGTACACCCTGCGGAGTGTCGTAATTACTTACAGTCATCTCTTTCCGCCAGGTGGAAATGTAACTTTCCTTCAGGCCCATGAGACACACATGCTTAAAGGACAGGAACTTAATCAGTAACAGCTACAGTTACTGGCTCTGCTGCAGGAGTCTGACGGTGGTGCCACCTGTTTAAGAGGACTTTTACTGGCATACACCTGTTGGGCATCCTGATCACATTGGCTCATCTGTGTGTCACTGGGCTTTAACAGATTCAAATGTAGTTTATAATTTCAATTATATACTATTTTCCTTAAAGAAAAGGAACATCGATGCTAAAGCAAACTTTTCACAGGGAAAAAAAGCACATTTTCAGCAGCATGACAGGTAAGTGTTTTTTAAGCTTATGCGTAAGTTCAGTGAGGAAGATCTGTAATCACTCTGCCTGCTTTCCTGGGTGTTGGGCTACTTTTCTTTTCTTTACATCACTAACACTTTCCCAAGTTGTCAGTCTCAATACTAACATGTAGTCCAATCACCTTCTCACCTGCTTTGTTTGAGCCGATCAGCCTCTGCTTCGCATGGTTTAAATCTATGCTCTCTGCCATTCACCCTTTCCAACTCTCTTTTATGAAACCCACCTCCTCCTCATCTTCCCCTCAGACACCTCAGCCCGAGCTCTACTTAAGCCTCAGTCTTCATCTTCACCACCACCAGCGTCTAGACTCTGGAGGGGGATTCGGTTCTGCCATGATGGGTCATTGGAGTCTAATCGCCAAACACATTAATTTCTCTACCTCATTAAATCATGTTCAGTTTTCAAAGTGATGTCTCCTTGTTGGAATCTCATCTGTCAGAAGTTTACTGAAGTTTATTGGAGCAACTGTTGTTAAGAGTTGGCACTGTAAAAATAAAACTGAATTGAACTTAAATCTAGGTTTTAGGTGTTTTTACTGGCAGGTGGATGCGGATACAGAGAGCTTTAGCCTCTCACCTCCTCTAAATCGAGTTGCTGAGCTGGACTTCTTGAAGGCTTGCCAGAGTTTTTAAAGGGGGACCTATCATGTCTACTATGCCCAGTTATATTTTTGCATTCTTTTCATTTATTTTCCAGTTTAAAATAATCTTTGTTAATTTATCATAGATCTTAGTGCAGCCTCTGAGTGTAACCGCAGTCTGTAATGAGCAGGTTTAGCTCCACTTCCTTTTAGGGCCACACTCTCTTTGAGCCAGCTGTCCTCCTATTGGCTGCCCCTCTTAAACAGAATTCTTTAGTAGCAGGTGGGTTGGGCTTCTGACGTGCCATCCTGTCTTCTGATATCCACTCACTGACATGTCACTGATGATGCTTTAGTGTCATGGTCCTAAAGTTTTTCTGATAATTTTGGAGTTATTTGTATTTTTATTGAATATATTTGTGTCTATGATGATCTTAAGGTTTCAGAGTCATTTCAGTTTTGAATTTAGTTAATTACTATATACTTTTATTTCTTTTCTTCACATTTATCTGCACATTTCTTCACATTTATCCCAGGAAAGAAAAATCCAACTATACTCACATACAGCCCTTGTTGTAAAGTATTGTGAAGAAATGTAATATGGGTGTGTAATGCACTAAAAATCCAAAGAACAATGTACTTTGGCTTATTTCTTTAGGTGTGACATAACTTATTTAGATTAGCTGATTAAATAAGATGAAACTTTAATGAGGCTGGGGTAAATCTGCTGCGGTAGATAATGAGATACAGCAGGGGAAGATAAGAGCAGACTGGATGAGCGTCCATAAATTAAGTAAAGCCATTTAAGCAGGCTACAACAAAAGCATCGGGCATGTACAGTATGCAACCATATTAGGAAAAATCCCCCAATAAAAAATACATTAAGAGAAACACGAGATAGAAAAACACAGCATATGCAATTTCAAGCTAAATGAAGCCGAAAAGAGTTGTATTCATTTTGTTATGCCGAGAGCTTTTTCAGAACATCCACAAAGGATCTCTGTGCATGGATGTGTGATGTAGCAAAAAATGCTTCAGCACAAGAACAGCTTCCACTCCTGCCCTCTGTCACATCTCCTTCCCTTCTTCTCCTTTGATGTTTAACGGTGAAGTAATGTTGAGGTAACATCTGGAGCTGTGATACATCTCTGTATAGTGTGTTTTGGTGCTGGCTTCACCGCAGGAAAAGGGTACAGAGATTCTGCCAACATTTTGGTCAGTGTGCTCCTGATGCTTGTAAAGCTCTGGTGGAGCGTGAGGTGCAGCTCATAGCTACAGTGTAGGAATGCATTTGAGTGAAAGTGTAAAACAAAAATGTGTTATCTGTTTCTTCTGTGTTGGTTTTTTGGGTTGTTGACACATGCACAGCATTGAAACCTATCCACCAGACTTCTACGAACTTCTTTCAGATAAACACAACTCCCTGGAGACACCTGGAGATTCCAGCTGTCACTGGCAGGTCACCATTCTATCACAGTGCCAACGCTGGCAGAGAGAGGCAATCATTAAAACTTTGAAATTACCAGTTAACCTAGTTAACATGCAGGTCAGTGTGCTGTGGAAGGAAGCCGTAGCGCTCAGAAAGAACCCCATGCATGCTTTGACCTTCTTGTTCTGAGGCTACAGTGCTGCTGACTGCACTGCTAAAATGATGAAACACATTTTTGTTTTTCTTTGAATCATTTTCATTTTTAATAAAACACATTTTCTATCCAATATTCATGTTTTGCCCAACAAAGGCTGCCAACCTATGTCCACAGTGTGCTCTGCTGCCTCTCATCCTATCCCAGTCTTGTTACCATATCCTTTTATTTAATCCTTTTTTTCTCTGCCAGAAATGTTTGTAGCTGTTTTTTCTATTTATTTTTTTTAAAGTGTGTATATAATTTAAAAAAATACTGTACCAGGCCATTAAAAGGAAAACTGAGTATTTTACTCCTAATTTTACTACACATGCAGAAACTGTGGACTCCACCTGAAGGATGCTTACACAGTTGGCGTATTGCTATTTAGTGTCACGCAGATGAATCTGTGCAGTCACAAAATGAAATGAAACTTGGATTGCAATCAAACGGTGGCTCAAGCAGAACACTGGCGGAAGAGTTTAATCTTAAATTTAAACTTATTCAGGAAGCTACTTGGAAACCTATTTCAGTTGTACCTTCTATAACCTAATTATGCTATCAAACCAGTGTTTATTGCATTAAATTTAAAAAAGAAAAGCTTACTTGCCATAAGAGGATCTGTCCTGAATTATCTAAAGCTCGTGATTTTGTATGATTCCCCAAAGGAGTAGTCTGGGTTATATAATTACTGTAATTAAGCCAAAACTAGACTTTGAGCCTAAACGGAGACATTTACTCAGCATGTACCTGTGAAGGATTTTCTATTAAAGCTTTGTGCTTGACATGGTGTGGGGATTTGTCGCTTAGTTTGCTGCTGAGGGAGAACATCTGGACTCCTTCATGAGACCACATACAACACCTGGATGCGCTTATAAACAGGCAAAGAATGTGTGAATTAACATGCTCACACGCAGGTGAATGGGTATTTTAAAAGCACATTTAGCAAAGCAGAGCATGTGGTGTAATGATAGATAATTATACATTACTGATTTTTACTCCTCTATGTATGCCATTTGGGATTTTTTAGTGTAAGGCTACATTTTTCTTCACTGTCCATTACAGAACCATTTTCTCAGCTGTCATCTTCACACAAAGAGATTATTAAACTAAATTATGACAACCAAAAAAAGATTACAGCCTGTGTTGTTGATGTGAAGTGACATAAAATGCAAGTTAGAATATGCAAAAAGTACATGAAAATCAAGAAAAAGTGAAAAACAATGAGCGTTAGAGATACTGAACATGAAGGTTTGTGTCTTGTGGTGCTGACACTGCTGCAGTTTTCCACAAGATTTCCACCGTTTGTCCATTTTCCTTTCCTGAGAGACATTTTTGACCTCATCTCCACACCAGATGAGTCCAGAAGACAGATGAGCTTCCCACAGTCTCTTGTGTTTTTAACTTTTTTTTAACCTGCACAGAATCAAAGCAGTGAAGAAGAAGAAGTGAAGAAATGATGCTCACTTTAGACGACTAATTTCTTCATAATGACTTAATAGGACAATTAAACTTTGTTTAGATGAAAGAGTAAAATCTTGTGCCTTTCCCACAGGTCATTCTAGTTATTATGGACTTACATCATCGTGTCCTAGATAAACCACAATCTGTCACCCTGTAGGTTTCACTTACAGCTTTAAAAGGGGAGATATCTAACTTTCTACATTCAACTCATGCATAAAAATCCACTGGGAATTACAGCAACAGCCTTGGGAAGACTTACCTGGTCATTGCATTCTCCTGACTTTATATTACTGTCTTTATATAACTGTCGAAACTTTTTATTACATCCCGCATCAACTCTGCAGTGGCTGATGTGAAATTCTGTGCAGAGATGTGCTCTGTGAAGCTGAGATTGCAAAGAGGAGCCAGATGAGGTGGTGAGAGTTGAAGCAAACCTGCTCCTGTGTTTTACTGTGATCTGAAGTTTCCCCATCTGTATAATAAAAACTGCATCTGTGTGAGGATGTGCGCAGCTGATCTCTCTTATGCATAGCATTAGGAAGTGTATGCGGATAATGTGGATGCTATCATAACAACTGGCAGGAAAGCTCATATAATTAAGGAATGCAATAAAGTTAATGAGGAAAACATCACAGGGGAGACAGCCGTATACCTGTGTGAGCGATAGTGCAGCGTGCTTGTATCAAAGAGCAGTCTTCACAATACAAGAGAGGAGTGCTGATGATGAGCAGCAACACATTTCAGTTACATCTAGGGTCTGAAACGATTCATCAAAGCAGCAGTTAGTTTGGCTTCTGTGCTCAAAGCTCATCTCTCCCCACAAATATGATGCACATAGAAATTGGGGAGTGATGAGTACACATCCTCCAGAGCCTAAAAGTGGATGCTGGGGTGGTGGAGGGTTTGAAACAGCAGGCAGCGATGCGGAGCAGCTGCACCACTGAAGTGTGAGAGGAGAGATGGGAAATTCTGCAGCTTAAATAGACTGGGTACCGTGTACAACACAGTCTGTGTGTGTGTAGGTGTGTGTCTGTGCACACTGCTCCTACATTACCAACACTGACTGAGATTTGCTGCAGGCTGGCTTTAAGTCCCAAATCGGCCATGAGTGGGTATGTCTGAACCGGTGTTCTCAAAGTGCGGCCTGCGGGCCAAGGGCAGCCCTGAGTGACGCTTTGTGCAACTTGTGAGTGAATAAAAAATAACTACGTATTTCATTCATGGTTCCCTTCATTCATTCATTCGATTCAGCAATGCAGAATTGTAGATATTCATACATACTAATCTTTCTTATTCCTCAATACAGCTTACGTTACTTTTTTTTTACCCTGAATAAATTACTAGTTTGGGAATAGTTTTGTTTAATGTATGCATACTCAGAGTCAAAAGTGGTTTAATTGGTTCAAATGATCAGAGCAGCAATTTCCAAGTAATCAAATTGCAAAGTAATAAAATAAAAGAAACAACTAAAAAAAACTTTTCAATAAATAACTTTGCATTTTGGAATCTCTTCAGTGTTGGGGTATAGTTCTAGATCCTTACACATTCAATGCATAAGACATGAGGTGTGAGCATAGCACATAAAATATATGAGTTTCAAGTTTCCCAGTTAATGAACTGGGACACGCAGATTCATACTTGTGGCTGCTTAAAGATCTCTTAACTAAGCTGTAAAGCTGAAACACAGTGGCAGGTTTTGGAACGTATTCACTTCTCTGACAGAAACAGGAACATGAATATCATCTTTCTGCAATGTTGCTATAAAATACATGTATTAAGATCATTGCTCACTGGAAAATACACCGGATCGTTTTCTGACCCAATATCTATCTTTTTCGTTCTCTTCTTCTGTCTTGTTATTTTTGCGGGATGTTATGGTTAATATGGCTCGATGGGTTGATTGCCAGAGTTGATGCCAGTTCACTAATCAATCTCTGTTCCTCAAAACCCAACATGCATGCCGTGCAGCAGTTATAGTCACACCAGGCTGTATGTATGTGAGTGTGAGTCACACAAGTGTTTGTTTAGCTTGTTGAGTCTGAATGTAGTGCAGAAATAAGCCAATCTGCTGTCTAAATTCAGGACTTCTCGACTGACTAGACCAAAGAGTAGCAGAACACCTGCCACACTTGTTTAGTTTTCAGAGTGTTACTGATGGAGTCCTTCTGAATTAATCATATGGGACTATTATCTGTAAGTGTGGAGTTTCCAGCATATCAACAAAAAACAGGTGCTTAATCACTCACTTCAGTTTAGTTGACTTTGAACAGCAGTTAATGTGGTAGGCCCTCCACACAAATGCTTAAACAAAAAGTGCAAAGGGGTCAGATGGGGACTGGGTTATTGAGTCATCCTGGAATACACAATTAACCGAAGAGCTCCGAAAACTATCTCCATCCATAGCCTTCAGAAATGTGTTCAGACCTCTGGATTTCTGTTATTACTCTTTGTTCTTCTGTTGTCACATTAAAACAGCAGCTTCCAATACAGACTGTAAATGCATGCTAGTGTTTGTTGTAAGGGTGTGTATTTATGGCAGCTTATTCAGCTGATATTGCAGAAAACACATTGATGTGGGCACACACAGACACGGTGAGCATCTGGACACAAGATTAGTTTAATGTTTTCTGGGCAGTCTAACAACTGTTAGGGTGGCACCCAGGCAAACACACGCATACACCTTTATCTGGAAAAACACTGCCGCCCATCAGGGCAGGGACATCTGGAGTTTGACGAGTCCATGTTAGTAGGCCACACAACAGGAGTGGGAACCCCTGGTCCTGGAAAGGTATTTGAGATGCTGTCATGTTTTCCAGGCAGCTGGAGCAGGAATGGTGAGGGAAACAAACAGATGCCAAAATGGAGAAAGGAATTAAAGGAGTTTGTAAAGGAGTTTGAGAAAGTCTAATGCACCAAGGAGAAAGGAACTCTGCTTGTTTTAGAAATTTACCAGTTTTTCAAAAATTATTTTCTCTATTTTTTTAACTTTCTGGTTTAGGATTAGATGGTTAGATCATTACCCACCACTCAAATACATCTACATCTCTATATATGTATGAATCAACATGTCTCCTGTCTTTCTAATATGCCATTAATATATAGTATTAATGGCATATTTCTGTCAAAATGCTAAATGTAGCACCTGCAGCTATTTTGATCACGAAAGCTTTATTGCAGAGCCACTAACTCATAAAAGAATAGTTTTGTGAAATGTTAATGTTTCTGTTTAGATGAAATAATCAGTTTCATTGTCATTTCTGCATGTTGAGCTGCTGCGAGGCAGCGATTAGCATAGCGCCTGCATCTTTTTCAACCAGCTTGCTGTTTAGCATAAAGGCATCAAGTCTTTATGCTAAACAAAGCTAAGCTAACTGCCAGTGGCTCCAACTTTATACTCGGATTATGCACAAGTTGCTCCATTGGTCACTACTCTAGAAAAAAAACAATGCATCAGCCCAATTGCTCAAGGGGAGCGAGGGCTCAGAACCCATGCATGTCTATAGAGACATGAGCCTACACAACTAGAAATCATAATAATCAGTGATAATGTTACAGCTGTATTATGATACAGGATACGTGACAGCCAAAGACAAATTATTTGGCTCAAAATCTTTTTTTTCTTCAGTGCTTCTGCATATAAGATCTGTAGAAATCTCTATGCACTAAAGATCTGAACAATGCTGTGTACCTTCACTCTCTTCTGGGGCTGTAAGTTTGACCTAGATTTCATGATCAAACTAGGTCACTTTATTGCCTCTAAACAGATTTAACGGATTGCACATAATTGAGGACTACTTATATGGTGACATAGCCACTGACAAATCAAATTTTCAATACCGATAATTGTTAAAATGGTACTTTAATTACAGAATGAATAGAGGATTTTGGTGCAGCACTGTGGCACAGAATATATTGCTATGCTGTCATGTTAGATATTAACTAGTGATGTATATTATTATTATTATTATTATTATTATTAATTTATTTAGATGCATTTAATGGTTGTTTTCTTTCTTAGGATTTAGCTGATTAGACCATTAGCCTACCACTCACAGAGGTGGATCTGGAAGCCGCTAGCTCAGCTCAGTTTAGCATAACTTAAAGCAGGGCAACAAAGACGAACAAGCTTTATGTTAATTACCTCCTTGCAGCAACTCAACACACAGCAATGGCAGGAGTATTGATCTTCTCATCTATGCAGAAATAAGAATATTTCTTCAAACTAGCCTTGTACGAGTTAGCGCCATGCAATAAAGCTTTCACTATCTATAGCTGCAGGTGCTACATTTAGCATTTTGACAGCAATGCCCCATTAATCCAGAGACATGGGTAGACTGGAAACAAAAGAGACCCTTGAGGTGCAGAGTGTCATCAAGTGCCACGCTTGTCATTTCATGCTGTGACTTCCATTGTATCTGATGCTGCACAGTATGAGGCACGATTGCTTGAAGGCACGATAGGACGTACTGTACCTTCAGCAAAAATCCTCAAGAAGCAATCGTTTGGAGGGGATTCAGTTCTATTTGGAGTCACATTAGCATGAGCAATACTGTTTATCAAAACATGATAATGATTTGTTTATGGTAATTAATTAAGATATTAATTTAGAAAGTTGAAAACTTATCTATAAATTTTGTAAGTAAACTTAATCAGAGAATTTGGGCATGGATTTTTCTTTTTTTAAATGCTTTTATGAGATAGTGCTTTATATCATCCTAACAGAGATAGAATAAAACACTTTTCAGTTTGGGCCTCTACATCTCGGCTCCCATTCGCTCCCATTTTCATCTTTTTCAAGGCAGAATCACTTTTCTGCTCACTTCATCTCCCTGTGTGACTCTTGCACATTCATAGTGTTGTCGAGGCGAGACTATTCTGTCTTCTTTTCAGCTTCTCCATCAGTTCCCGCCTCTGGTCAGAAGGAATCCTGTGATAGCATCCTCAAAGTTAAGATATGCCTGCACACTGAAACACATAACAGAGACAGAGTGAGACACTGACTCAGAAAGACCGGTTGAATTTCAGTTGTTGTGCACCTTCAATTTACCTGACTTCCAATTTTAAATTTAAACTTGCAAATTAACCAAACTGCTCCCTTTAAGTAATGTTCTTTTTGACTAGAAATGAAAAAGGAAAGCGGTAATGTAGTTTAGTTTGTGAATTTCAATCATGCTGAATTTTAGCTGAACAGAAAATATGTAGAGCCAGTGCCTCCCTAGATGTGTTTGATGCCTGTAGCTTCGCTCATTTTCTCTGGGCAGCTGGTTATCAGTCTTTTCTCACCCCCTGCTTCTATTGGTCTAATAACTTCTGTGCCTTTTCGGTCATGTCTGCATCAGTATAAAGCATTCTTGTGCAAAGGGAGTGCAGTCTGACTGACTCTTGCCTCTGCATGCATTCAAGCCTCAGGGCAATGGCTTGAGTCTGGATGTACTTCTGACTGGCTGAGTGGGCTGAGTAGGGGGCCGCTTGTCTGTCTGCAATCTGCCTACGACTTCTACCAGGCTAACAGTGTTGATAACCAGTCAAAGGTGGGCGTTATATAGAGCTGCTGAGTTTCTGACATTAAAGCACCATTTTCATTTAAAACATGCAGCGAGCAGGAATCATCCCTGAGTCTGGCCACCAGCAGAATGCATAAGTGTGGCCACAAACAGGAAGAACACAGCCCGGTTTGCATTTGTTTCTCATTTTATGGATACATGATTATTGACCAACAACAAATCCTTTTCTGAGGACTTTTGACGTTGTTTTTTCACAGAGCAAAGAAAGAGAGCAGAGAAATGGATTATCCTACAGTTGTCATGTATATCTCAATAGCCTTTATACTTTTCTGGCAAGTGGAATCTTATTTGTTTTCATTATTATTATTTCACTGCAATTTGTTGTTACTGATTGATTAAATATATGGGGTGGATAAAGTGTATCATATGAGGTGTAAGCTTCTTTGTGTTCTATCAGGGATATGACAGACAAAGGACCAGGGTGCAGTATCTGCTGGTAAAATGTACTCATTAGAGTATTGTTGCATTGCTAAAAAAATAAGCACCAATTTGCAGTTAGCTTGTTTATGTTCATTGTTCAGAGTGCGGTAAGCCTACTAAGTATAATGACTTAACCTAAGTGCATGGGGACTCAATGTTGCTAGCAATGTTGGATCTTAAAAGTAAGAAGCACTTAAATGATTAAGTCCTTGCTTAATTACTCCAGCAGGTAAATAAGTCATGAGGACACATATACAATCTTTCTATTAGTGTTTACTTATGAACACAAAGCCGACAATTCAAAACAAAGATGAAAACCGGCCAAAAAGAGACTTGATGACCACAGCGATTCTATGTTAGAAACATCAACCAATAGAAATGGTGGCATCAAACACTTAGCTCAACACTAGTTACTAGCATCCTCTCAACCACATAGCCAGCAACAAGCACCTTTAGTGGAGTTTCTGAGCTGTAGCATCACCATCATTGTCCTTCCCAATGGGGAGTTGAACTGCATTAACGCTTTGCATGCTACAATGAAAATATAGTAAATTAATAACACTTTAACATAATATTAAATGTCTTAATATTAAAATTTTAGCCAATAGTTCAAATGCAAAACTAAAAAAAACCCCGAAAAATAGGATGAACCAAGAAACGCCACCATCTCCAGGAGAAAACATGAAATTTTCATTTTTGTTAAGTATCTAGTTTATAATTAAGCATATACAAAGATGTTTTTAAATCTTTAATATGGTGACATTTCTCCACTTCATGTTTTTGTTTGCTTGTTTATTTGGGGATTTGCAATAATAACAATAAGAAGAAGAAATCCATGTACAAGCCAAGATAGATTAAATGTCTCTTCTTCAAATAAACCAACCTGGCACAATTTAGTTTTCATGGTTTAGCACTTAGAACCCCATTTACATTCTCACTGACTGTTTGACGTATAAGATGTCTGCCTAATCTATGTATATCTATACTTCTTTGTCCACTGATGTCAGTCTTTGTCTTCTGTGGTTTATGTAAATTGCATGGAAACATTGTTTATTGTGGACCAAGAGTTTGATTTGATCTTACTGGAATCTTTATGTTTTAATAAAAAAACAAACAAACATATGTTGTGTATTATATGATAAAAAAATATATTTTAATAAAAAGTTTCAGTTAAATAACATCTTTCCACTCTTCAAATCTGGGCAAAACATTTTGTTTTCTTGCGTCACAGCCTAAAGCTACTGTATAAAGTCCCACTGTACTCTAACTCTTCTATTTCTGTTCTATTTCAGTGGCTCTTTGGTGTTCATACATTTATCCATATTTGTACATATGTAAGTACAATGTGTGAGACGAAGTCTTTTAGTGGTAGGCAGTGTGACGCACTGTAATCCACATTTAGATATGACCACAAATTAAAACTCTCACAGTTATTCTTAGCCAGACTATCTGTGGGTTGAGAAGTCATACCTTCACTGTAGTATATTTGGAGCAGTGGTCTATTCTCAGAGGAAGTAAACAGAGTGATCAAATGCAGTGAAATACAGGTAATCAGAGGGCTTGGCATCACTGGCTGCTCTGGGTAAAAGTAAAACTTTTTAACATAATTACACTGTATTATGATTCTAGGCTGTAAGCCAGAGTTGTGGACCAGAAGCAGAAGTGAGACAAGTGAAAAAAAAGAAAAGAAAGGATGGACGGTGGGTGAATGCTGAATGAGATGCCACAATAAGTACATCTTTATATTCACTTCCACCCAGTTATTCTCTGTGGCATGGTGTGTGTTTGTATTGGTACTGTGTTGTCTTGTTATTGCGTCTGGCTCAGGAATGCAGACAGATAGTGAACTAGCAACCACCTCTCATCCGACCACAAACTTACGTCCCCGGGGTGATGCAGACGCTCACATTCACACAGACAGTAGGTAGCTCAGTAGATTCACGGGGCTATTTATTGTGGCAGTCGGCTGTCTGTCTAGTCAACATTTATTCTTGTCATGCAGGTGCGTACGTGTAAATTAAACCTCTTTCTGGATGATGCTCCACGTGTAGATCTCTCTGAATGGAAATATATGCTCTCTAAATGTCTCTCAGACTTTATGAACTTTGTCATGTCACACATGCACATGCCAAAGCAGCTGGATACATTCTATGGGAAACTGTCTGTCTGGGGTCCCCTGGGGCCACAGTAGGTTGCAAGACACATATTGCACTGTCTGCTTTGTGACCTTTTCTGTGTGTCAACTTTTGTACCAACCCCCCAACTACTTTTTCTCCCACCATGTACAATCAAGTGCAGTGAAGCAGTTATCACCCAAAAACAGTTTTGTATTGAGCTCTGAAGCTCTTCCACCAAGTGTGACAGGTACAGCAATTTGCAATAAAGTAAGAGGAAGGATGCTGGAATGGACGATAACATGTTATTTCATCCTTACACTGTTTCAAAACAACTTTTAATGCAAAATGAGAGGGTTAGTTAAGAATGTTAAGAATGAGCCTTTAAATATAATGAAATGAGACCTCAACCACAAGCAGACAAGAAGTTAGGGGCTGATAGGGATACATATAAACAAAGCTAAGTTATAGGTCTCCTGTCTCATAAGGGCAATTACAGTGAGGCTTACATCCCTCGGGACATGAGATATTGTGAAGTGTACACAATGGTTTATGTTTGTGGGACTTGCTGCTTGTGCGGGTGTCTGCATCCTTGCAGAGCTTTGAGGTCTTGTGATGTTTTCCCCACTGGCTACAAGTCGCAGCTATCAGACGGTGACAGATATAGTGCCTCATGAACCAAAAAGTACTGGTGCGACATGTTTCTGACTTCTCTGTGAAACAAGAGACTTGAAGTTTTTGAAAGCAGTTCTTGGCAGTATGAATAGTCCTCCACATGAATAATTCTGTCTGTGTTTTCCTGTGTCTCTGTGTAAAGTAACTCACACTGACAAATGCAAGACATGGAAAGTTAGTTTTCTGGCTTTTTGCAGTTTCAATGAGCAGTCATAGAGGCCACTCTTCATGTCATGCTGCTGCAGATTACGTTGTTTTTGTTTGTTTTTTTAACAAAGTTTAAAATACTTGTTCAGCTTTAGTTGCCCATTTGTCACAATTCAGACATGTAATGAGGCTGCTTCAAACAGGCTGACAAAGACAATATCCCTAAAAATACTTGCGTGCATTTTCGTTTGCTCTTTTAACACAAGTATTTGGGGAATTGTGCATTGAGGCTCTAGGCAGCACTACCTCTCTGTACTCACTGAACATCAATACAGCCATATAGAGGCTGTAACTGTCATAGCAGCCATCAGCAACATGAAGCATTCTGGCATACTGCTGAAGAAATGTAGGCGTTGGTATGCAAAAATTACCCATGTATGCTTGACAATGGAAAAAAAGAGGTTTTTTTTAATGAAGCACATATCGCTGTAGAACAGCATCCATATATTACTGGCACCAAATGAAAACCTTTGATGCTGAAATAATAATGCATTCAAAAACTGCAGTTACTCAAATAGCCACTTGAGGCTGGGTTCCATAGGGTTTAAAATGGCCAACTTTACATCTGAAATAAGCATATTTAAAATCTGGCCCAAAAAGCACATTTTAATTTCTATACATAATTTTTCTTCACCACACCTAAATGTGGGCATTTTTATATAATTCCCTTGTTTAAATTAAATCAAAAGTCTTAAATACATGCCTAAAGGCAGATGAGTGCCCAACAGGCAGCTGTAGATGCTTTAGCTCTCTGCTGGGTGTGACCATGTGCACGTCTTGACATTTTTAATGCAATTATCGGATGAATAGGATGGTTTGCAGTCCAAGAAACCCAGATGTACACAGTCTGGATGCACTTTGCTAACAAAGAAAGCTAGTATTAGCTGATCACATAACACTCACACTGTTTTTCTCTGATATCTGAACTCTCTTTTTAGGTCATTATCAACTAATTTAGCTTTTAAATTGCTAAATGCCTCCATATCTAGGGAAACAGGATGGGAGATGATCTGCTATGCCAACTCCTAAAAGGAGCAGACAAAAAAAAAAGCCTCAAGGGTATCTAATCTTCAAGATCTAATGTCAGTTTTTTTGGAGTGCAGATGCATGTCACCAAGGAGATACATTTCTTTTCTTTTTTAATAATTACATTATATGTGCAGAAATCATTTCCCTCCATTATTCAGACACAAAAATTTAATTTGAGCAAACAGTGAACTGATTAAGTCAAAATTGGATGCTCTCCTGAATTTGAGCCCTGGTTCTTGATTTAGGCATGAGTGGTTTTTTAGTTTAAAAAAAATGCCTGGTGTGTTTTAAAACCCATTAGCTTCAAGTTAGATTGCTCTGTTTTCAGTTAGGTACATTTACAGATGAGCTGATGCCACAGGCTACGGTTCTTTTACACAACTGGATATTTAATAATACGCTTTCTAACTTCCACTTTGCTGCTGTAACTAGATGCTTTGAAGACCATATTAGGAAGGGAAACTACAAAACCAGAAAGTACCGTCTCATTGGAACACCTTCTGTGGTTACGGACAGCCAGCTGACTTCATTCTGTGAAACAAAAATACCCTTGTAACTCCATTGCTGAGCCTCTGGAAATATCATCTCATGATCACACATGTAAAACTTCCTTTCCAATTTTTTGCTCCTTTATCCTTTATTTTCATGTCCATGTCCTCTTTGTCAGTTCAGATGTCGTGATTGTAACAATTTTTTGAACCCCTTATTTCTGTACACCTGCACTAAATTATAATTTATCTGTATTGTTTTCTTTGCTGTAAAGTATAATTATGTATATTTGTGTTTTGCATTTTGATAAAAATGACGTTTTAACCATCTTAATTCAGTTGAATTAGAAGGATGTTTTGGGCACTGTTGTTCTATGGATGCATTATCTTCTATCATCTTTTCTTTTTGCCTTCAACGAATAAGGTGCTTTTCTGTCTTTGATCTTTATTTTATGTTTATATTATACCAGCTCTATCCATGTTGTTTCATTCCTGATCATTAAACTGTGATTTGATAATGACAGTTAACAGAAACCTAAATTAGAGGTTTCTATCAACTTGGATTTGCATGTACCAGGTGACCTGGGAAAATTTCTGAAAATTACTCCAAATTTCTCAAATCTGTCACAAGTCTTACTTAAAATGTCAGTGTGGTGTTCATAATAGCTCATTGTGGTGACATCTGGGTTTAAAGGCCAAGCACACTCACTGCAAACCTACAGGGGTCCTAATTATTTTTGGCTGATTAGTCCTTTTATAGTTTGCGTAAGCAGCTTGTGGTAAATTAACATATTTCTGGTTGTGATGATTATTTTGTTAGGGTGTTTGTTAATAAACTGATCTAGTGAGCTCAAGTGATGTCAATGCAAAGCTAACCAGCTCCCCACCTGAGCAGAAAGAGGCGTTTTATAATTCAGCAGTGTTGTTTGTGTGTACATGTTTAGGCATCTTTGTGAGGACAGACAACTGGAATAGCACTATACTTGTGGGGACGAACAGTCACTTATGGGGACAAAATGTCTGTCCCCATGAATTTGAAGGTATTTTTGAGGCTTAAAATGTGCTTTTAGCGTCAGGGTTACAATTAGGTTATGGTTAGGTTTAGGCTAATGGGTTGGGGTAGACATTAACTTTTGATGGGTAGGGTTAGGGTAAGCAGTAAGATATGAAAATGAGTGTGTTTGTGTGTGTGTGTGTGTGTGAGAGAGAGAGAGAGAGAGAGAGAGAG
>NW_005187420.1:1346745-1348006 GCF_000239375.1 Pundamilia nyererei
GTGTGTGTGTGTGTGTGTGTGTGTGTGTGTGTGTGTGTGTGTGTGTGTGTGTGTGTGTGTGTGTGTGTGTGTTTGAGAAAGAGAGAGAGTCTGCCAAGTCATATAAGAAAAAGAGCGAGCCAATCCGCTGGCACAGATCATTGTGGATGTGAGCCAGAATATCGTCCTTCATGTAAAATGGATAGATATGTGCCTTTGTGAATGATTTTGTCCCTTGCTGCACTCTTTCCAGTAAAACAGACAGAGAGAAGAACTGGACATGATCTATGAGAGACTGGCAGCTTGGTCTTGACCTGCTTCTCACTGGAATGCTCTCTTTTCATGCTGATAGTTTGCAGATATCGCCTCATCTGTCAAGTCCTACTGTGTGAAAGTATTGTTGGCTTGTGACTTCTTCAGTCTCAGCTGACTGCAGGTTTCCCCAATCTTATAAACAGTACATTTGCATAATGTATGTGGAGGAAATAATATCTGTGTAAATGATTAAGATTACTTATTGATATGTGTATGTGGTGATCTGTATTATTCATGGTATGATTAGGTTTCATAATTTATTTTGGGGCAGCTCTGTCACCTCACAATAAAAAATGTCTTAATTTGAACAAGATTCCAAGTGTTACTGGAGCCCAAAGAAACGGCATCCAGAGTAAGTAGTTTTTAAGATTTTTAAGGTCAAGTACAATAACCCCAGTTTTATCTGAGTTTAAACGCAAGAAATTAGAAGTCATCCAAGTATTTATGGTGTGTGTTATCTGGCTTCATTGATAGATAGATAAATCTGGATATTATTTGCATATAAATGTATGTATTTGAATGATGGTGTCTAGGGGAAGCATATATAACGTAAACAGAATTGGTCCTAGGACAGAAACCTGTGGGACTCCATAATTCACCTTAGTGTGTGAAGAAAACTCCACGTTTTTAAATTTAGAAAGACATGATTCAAACCACAGCAGACACACCTTTAATACATTCAATTCAATTTTATTTATACAGCACCAAATCACAACAAAAGTCGCCTCAAACAACCTTTATTATTATAAGACAGACAATACAATAATACATACAGAGAAAACCCCAACAATCATATGACCCCCTATGAGCAAGCACTTTGGTGACAGTGGGAAGGAAAAACTCCCTTTTAACAGGAAAAAACCTCCAGGAGAACCAGGCTCAGGGAGGGGCGGGGCCATCTGCTGCGACCGGTTGGGGTGAGAGAAGGAAGACAGGATAGAAGACATGCTGTGGAAGAGAGACAGAG
>NW_005187420.1:1349596-1403019 GCF_000239375.1 Pundamilia nyererei
TCTGGTGCAAATTACTGACCTCTGTCATCATTTTAAGTGGGGGAACTTGCACAATCGGTGGCTGACTAAATACTTTTTTGCCCCACTGTATAGGGTCAGATGCTCTAATCTCTTTAATAAAACATTATGGTCAACAGTACTACTGAATGCTGACATCTAGCAGGATAAGGGCAGTGATGAGTTCACTGCGAAAGACCATAGGAAGATCGTTTGTAACCTTCACTAAAGGTGCTTCTGTACTGTGATGAGCTCTGAAACCTGACTGAACTCTTTAAATAAACCATTCCTCTCCAGATGATCAGTTAGCTGTTTTACAACTACTCTTTCTAGAGTTCGTGAGATAAAATGAAGGTTGGGGGATGGTCTACAATTATTTAAGACAGCTAGATCAAGTGATGGCTTTTTAAGTAATGATTTAATTACTCCCATCTTAAAGGCTGGTGGCACCCAGCCCATTAATTGACTGATCATATTTATTGGTGTATTAATTAATGGTAGAGCTTCTTTGAGCAGTCTTGTAGGAATGGGGTATAACAGACATATTTTTGGTTTGAGCATCATCTTGCTGTGAGGAAAAAGTGCTAAGCTGTGCTGAGTGGTGTGCTAAGTTATCAACTAAAGTTAGAAAGCTAGCAACACACAGACACAGGTATTGATTATTGGTGCGAGGTAGCATACAAATAAAATACTACACTCATCGAAAACTTGTTTACACAGTTCTTGTACAGTTTGTACAATTAACAAGGCAGCAATTCATTTTCAGATAAATTCAATAAAACATACTTCAAAAGCCACAAACAGCAGAAACACAATGGAGAGTGACTCTAAGTAGTAGAAGTGAAAACTGGCAGATGACTGCTGGTTTTGCCTCAGTCCATGGGGACTGACTCACATTTGGACCCAGCTTCATCCCAGATGTGCTGAAGGACTGCTGCCCAGGTCCAGAGTCCAGATAAGCAGCAAAAAATAGGTGGATTGATGGATGGATGACAACTTGAGGAACTTGTTTTGATACCTTTATATTGGTTTCATTTTTTAGGTTGTGTACAAGGTTGCACATAAATACTAATAAATGCTTAATTTCAATATGTCATGTTTATTTATTTATTAACTCCCATTTCCTCATTTAGTATCACTTCAATCTAGACAGAGGGCCAGACAGGGTTCATTATAGGAATCCCAAAGGAAACATTGGTGTACTCAAATCACCCAAGCAAGCTAACCAGGAAATGAGCCAGTGTTACCAAGGAGACCACCGGCAGAAGACTACTGCTCTACAAAGTAGTCTCTAAAGAGAATTAGGAAATAGTTGTTCTGTTACCAGTTTATGTGCCCTGTTACCAGATTTACAACTCTGTGAGTACTAACACAAATACCAACAAAGCCTCTCGGTACAAAATGGGCATTGCGGAGGAAGGTGTTCCTGGTCCTAACTCTCAATAGAGGTAGCTTCTTGCTAAATCACTACAGCATTTATGGCTTTTATATGGTTCTGTGCACAGTTTGCTATCGAGATATTCATTTATATTAAATGTCTGTAATTATTACATTGACCCTCTATTGGTGGATGTAGGATGCCATAGTTGCACATGTTAGGTGCTGTAATTTATTTTCCAAAAAACACTAACAAAATTATCATAAAAAGAAGAAAAATGAAGAAAAAATGCTGGACAGCTGTAGATTACAGTTGCTGTAGTAATTTTGAATAATATTGCTGACATAAATGTACCAGTGTTCCTAAGCTGCTTGTGAGTTTTAGACAGTATTTGGGTGAATGTCCATCACTCTTAGTTCATACTACCCACTCTCTTTCTTTGATCCCATAATCATCCCTCCATCTTGATCTCTATCTCTAGTGTAGGCCGGTAATTACTACCTCCTACTGTATCTCTTATACACAAACGCGCATACACACACATTCATGCACAAATCAGACAATAAACACAAGGCATTTCACAGCTCATTTTTATTCTTCCATGTCTGTCATCCCAATTTATGTAAATTACAGGGTTGCATCAGATTGAGTCTGCCTACCCTGCTCAACTGTGGCAATTCTCTTGTGTTTCAGAGGATTTCCATATGAGTTCGGTAATTACGTCTAGCTATTCATCCTACGTGTAGCAACTATGGGTGGTAGACTGACCACAGTTCTTTCAAAGGTCATCAAGTAAACAGTCGTATCGTCTTTCATACACTCCTACTGCTGCCTGCTCTTCTCATGGGTGTGTTTGATACTGTACCATGTGTTTGTGCATGTCGCAATGAAAAGTTGAGCTTTATTTTAAGCCATATTGAGGCACTTTTAAGAGGACTGATCAAATCCCAGGAGTCAAGTGAAGAGTGAAAGCCTTCATCATTGCAAGTGACCTTATGGTTTAATTCAACAGCTATTTCCTCTGGGAGGACCAATGACTCGATTTAGTCTGCATTTATCATTCAGTAAGTGAACTGCAGGAAGAAAGGCTGGCCTTGAGACCCAAAAGTACAGATAAGGAAGATTAGCTGGAAAGTGATGATATATTCAATTATTAGATGCAGTTATTCCTGTAGCGGTAAATAAAAGACGAGCAGATATTTTACCAATCAGTGAGCAATGTGACATTTTCATAAAAATGTATTCATTAGGATAGCGTGTACATGATATAGTGTCTTTTTCACATACCTTATTTCTATTTATTTATATTTAGTTGTGGCAGAGTCCATTAAAAATCTTTCTGTCTCTGTGTTGGCTGGCATCTTTGAAAGAGTGATGTCTTAGTCTCATCACAACAAAAATACCTAAGAAAGTGCTACCGTATGTATATCAGAGCTGTATAAACCAGGTCATCCATTTAAGTATCGATTGGCTTCACTTTAATTCTCATCACCTTTGGAATATCACTGGCTATAATAATCGCTGAGCTTCAGTTGGCTGTTGCTTACTACTGATTACTTTGTTTTTAATGGGCATTGTTATTGGCATATTTAAATAGATTTTTTTAAATTGATATTTAATAAAGAAGGATGGTCTCAATACTCTGACCACACTTCCCACTCTGACAGCCACAAAGGCAAAGAACAAAACCCTGATGGATTAGAGGGTCACAAAGGGAAGAAGCGCCTCGAGGAGATGGTTAGAAAGAGAAGGGAAAGAGGAGAGACCGTGGTGAGGGCGGAAGGGGAAGCAGTGGCTAATTATCCAACCACCATGGTTCCAGACCAGCAGTTTTCAAAGTGGAAGTCCTCCAGCAAAATGAGGAAAGTGTTCAATTAATGTAATGACTACCTATTTGGCGATATGCTCTGGTGATAATCTTTATCTCTGTCTTCTGTTTTGGACTTTATTTTCCTCGCCTTCTTGAAAATCCAGTACAACAGTGATGGATATCTTTTTGTTTGCAGCCCTTACAGCAATGACATCCAGATCTGGACTATTTGAGTTATGAACATGAAAATCTTTGGGCTAGTACAGTCTCGTGTTTCCCAAGAAGTCCAGGAGAGGTGGGGAAGGTAACAGATTATTAGCAGGATCAGAGATAGATGATTTTAATTCAACATGGTTACACGGAATAGGAAACCTATAGTATTACTTTTAATAACTTATGGTATTAAATACTGTGAGTATCTCAAATGTATCACAATGAGTCCAGCTCTCTTTTTTGTCCTGTCTTCCCCCCCTCACCCCCAACTGGTTACGAGAGGTTGCTGCCTCTGCCTGAACCTGGTTCTGCCAGAGGTTTCTTCCTGTTAAAAGGGAGATTTTCCTTCCAAGTGCTTGCTCCTAAAGGATCTGTATTCTCTGTATTATTGTAAGGTCTTTACCTTAAAGTGCCTTGAGGCAAATGTTGTTGTAATATGGCATTATATAAATAAACTGAGTTGAATCTTTTGCCACACTAAAAATAGGGCCATTTGACATTTTTCACATTGAATGAGCCTGTTGTCTTTCCCTTGGTGTGAAATACTAGCACCTTTTTAAAGACATTGGCATAATACAGATCAGTGACATGATGCAATGCATTATGGTAAAAGTGTGACAGGTCTCTACTCGTTGAAAAACACTGCAAAACTTTAAGATGCAGGGTTAAAGTTGCACGTGGATCTATTTTAACAAAAAACACAAGCATTTGGTGAATTTTTATGCAGGAATTTCTTTATGTTGTGCATCAGGGTTTTTTTTATGTAGCGGAAAAACAATCAAATGAGGCAACACGCTGGAATACATAATGCACTTTGATATTCGGTATTGATTTAAATAACTGCTGTCAACTTTTCTCATTTAACATTATGAGTCGACACAAGCCACACATATATGAGGTGACAGTTTTACCTGACATCAGCCTAATTTTCTGCCCTTCTGTCTGTGTATTTGTCACCTGTTTGTGAATAATTTATTTGTTTTAATATCTCAGATGCATTTAACTGAGGTCTCAGCTCATGTTCAAATCTTCTGAACATTAAAAACAAATTTAAAAAGAAATCAGTCATTTCAAATGTGAGAAGTGTGACTGCAGTGAATCAAATGTTTCTATAGTGATATATTTTTCTGTCACACTTGTGGTTTTAGTATTTAGCTTCTGTTCAAATCCCAGAACTTATGCCGTGTCAAACCATTAAAAAGCAGTTTTATTTCATTTTATTTTTTAGCATGATGTAGTAAAAGTCTTTTCTGTAATGCAGTCCCTCCTGCTAAATGATTTAGCTGGCACAGAGACCCATGGGCATAACTCACTATCAGCTATTATAATGGAGGTCAAGGGTCATACTAATTCATCATAGAATTGTGGAGTGGACTAAATGATGGAGCAACACACATATATATGCACACACATACAAAGTGGCTGCTTGTTAATGACAAGCTTGCTCCCTCAGCAAGGAAACTGAATGGGAAATGCTACTTCATAATAATTTGTGACCTCAAAGTTCACACTATCAACACTTTTATGGTTGGTGTATCTGGTTTTCATGTTATCAGATGATTTTCTTTCTTCTTTCCTCACTCAACATAGGTCATTCAACATAGGCTTAATTCCTTCCTTCCTTTCTTTCAGGAGCATTTTACACTTTTCCTTTACGTAACTACAGACATATCAGAAGAAGTGGTGGAAATGTGGAGCAGAGGTGGAGGAGGAAGAGACTTTGGTGACATCACCTCCTTCCTCTTACAACTACGTTTGTGACTACGTGCTCTTGTTGTGGGAAGTGGTGCTCGTGTGGGTGTGTTTGAGTGAGCGTGAGTGACAAAACGTCACAAAATTGATAGAACACTTTCAAATAAAACCTTTTTTTTGCATTTTACATTCATTAAAAAAGTCATTTAAGAGTGTCAGACACACAGACAGAAAGAGACGAGCTCACCTAGAGCTGATGCCTGAGACAAACCTAAGCAAAGGGTTTGTGTGTGAATGGAGTGACTTGAGGATGGGCAGTGGTTAGACAGGATATTGGGCAACATTGCTGGTCACTATACTGCCTCCAGCATTTTCACACCTTTATGATGTCAGATACTGGAAACCACTGAGACGTAACCCCAGTGTCCAGTAAACGTATACTCCCATCAAGCCAAGTTCATGAGAACGTGCGTCATGTGACCAATTTTTTTTCTTGACCTTCTAATCAGTTATAGAGTTATTTAAGAAATAAAATAAATTGAGGTTATAGCGTCTTATTAGTATGTTAACTTGCACAGCTAACTAGCAGATATATGTATGTTCAGATTAGGATCTGTCAACTATAAAAGATAGAACTAAGTGTTTAGCATTTTTTGAAGTTTAGAGAACATTCAGGAATCAGTGAAAAAGTTCTTCCGTCCCTTTAAAAACACTCAGTTTCACATTTCTGGGTAATTTCCCAATCAAGTTTTTGCTTACATGGTTCACTGGCTGTTATTGACAAATAAAGCATCTTTCAAAGGAAGTAAACATATGAAAGAGGATATGAAACAGTTGTGAACGTCACACCACAGACTGCACAGATGGCAGTAGACGACAAGCCGTGCATGATCCCCTTCACCTGGTGCCTGTTTCTTTTCATTTATAATGTATTTGACAAACCTTTGATCCAGAAACCTGTCTCAGTGGCAGTTTGTATTAAAAGGCTAAGATTTACCCAGAAGAGATGCTAGTGAGAAGGAACGATTTTGTGCAGTGTGCTACATGTGAGAAAAGACAGGTGTGTAAGATATCACCTGATTCTCCCGCCTGCTTGGTGTTCCTGTGTTAAAACTAAAAGTTCCCTTTTCTTTACAGAGCCTGCTGTGATATCACTCTCTCCTGAACTGACCATGGCCATGTAAAACATATATCCCTCCTCCCACATGACCCCAGCTGTGTTTACTGTCCTCTGCTGTGTTTGATTCCCAGGACCTGTAGAGACATAAGACCCTGGGAGAATCAACACGCGCAAGCATACGTTGCAGTTTGAAGGCCTGAACACTGAAGGTCGATTGATTGGTGCAGTGGTGACGATTATAAAGTCTTTGTGCTCTCTCAAACAGCGTACAACAGATTGTTTTGTAACAGTTGGAGAATAACATGTTCTCGCTTTGGGCATCAGCATAATGGAAGCAAAAATATTTAAGAGCCTTGGTGCCTTCAACAACAAAAGCAGTAAAATTTAGTAATTGATGTAATATAGGAAATATTATTCACAGCAGGTACATATTATGTTACTACACATTAACTGACCATTTTTAATACTTCCATCTAGACTGGTAATGATTTTCCTACGCATCGATTTCACAAACTGCTTTGGGAAACAACAGAAACTGAACAAACATTTCAGGTAATTGTAAGGGGGAAGGAGATTGCCTTCATTTTGCACATTTTGCATCTCTAAAATATTCAAAAAGCCTCTGTGAAGTCGACCACCGGCTTTTTAACTGTGCACTTTTGAGCTTCCAGTTAAGCTTCATTGCCATTGCCACCTTGATTTTCCGGACCCTGGAAATATGTAAATATATAGCTCAAACTATGTGTGCTAAATTAGCAGCTAAAACTAAGTACCAACTGAAGCTGAAAAGTCAAGTACTGCAGTTCTGCTAATGGTCACTTAAGATTGTATCCAAAAGTGAATAAGAACCAATAAAAAAGAATGCTCAAATGGACAAAATCAATATAAATCACATTTTCCACCATGCGATGCAAAAAGATTTTGGCCTCTGATTTGTTCTTTCCAATTCTTTCCATAGAATTATTTTATCGTTACTCATCCAGTTGGATACTGGTAAAGTTCAGAGTACAGGGGTGCGGCTGCAGCGAAGCAAAACTTTAGCTGATCGCTGCGTGCCAACCTTGACCATCACTAATTCAAATTACTGAACTCAACCTTTCAATTTGTGATGCTTTTTAGAACTTTCACTTGATAATTCAGCTAAATGATCAAATAATATGGCTTAAATGCAGTACACACAATGTAAGAACTAAGCACTTTATTCGATATGTTGCAGCTTTTAGGCAGGGATGACTCCTAGAGTTGCTTTCTCACTGCATATGCTTTATTTCACAATCAGATCATAACAAAAACATACAGCAGCTCCTCTCCAACTCCTAGCCCTTCGCTGCGGTGGAAAAAGAACGACTCCAAATCCCCCTCAAGGAACATATGTACAAAAGAGTTTTCCTGACACACCAATGGGGCGTTCAATGCCATCTTGTAAATATGAGTACTCCGGCAGAATAACAGTTCAAATGAAAAATACACCAGAACAAACAAGCAAACAAAAAAGAAGTGTGGGGTACCTTTGAACCAATGAACAAAGTATAACCATTTATACTTTTTAACATAACCCGACCCCGTCAATATGTGTATCTCTCACATATACATGTAGCTCACATCCATGGCTAGTTTACATTACCAGTTAACCCAACATGCATGTTGTTTGGAGGAAGCCAGAAAAGAACACAAAAGAAAGCACTCACAACTATGGAGTACATGCAAACTCCACATGGAAAGACCCCAGATAGGATTTGAACAAGGAACTTTCTCGCTATGAGCCAATAGTGGTAACCACCCAGCACTGTGCTGTCCTGTTACAGAGCTCATGTCTATGTGAAGTCACCCTCTTTCAGGGCTCCCTCTAACCGTATGACTCTATTCCTTACATGCATGTGATCACTCCTGTGCTGTTTTCTGTTTAGGAATCCTTTAGTCCAGAAAGTGCTTGTCTCTGTGGGAATCTGGTCAAATGTGGTTGTAAAGCAGATAGTTCTCATGTCAGTGTCAAGGTCCCTCTCGGACTCTATCACCACTCCCATCCGACATATACACAGACATATGGTATGTACGGTTTCAAGGTTTTCTAAAAAAAACGTTTTCTTTGATCTGACTCCCACTGGTGGATCTAAAACCTGTCTCAATAGATATGGCCCAGAAGAGCCTCAGTATCTATACATTTGTAGCAAGCGTACAACAGTATACAATTTTAAAATGTATCATTGTTGTATAATTCCAGCAATTTTTTTACAAAGGTCATCGGGTGAAAAGAATGACATATAAGACATTTTTACTACTGTCAAATGTCAAAACAGGTCAATTTGACCCAAACAGTGTTTAAGGGCTATTCTGCATGCTTGACCCTCACTAATCTAAACCACTGAGCTGCATTTTGCAGTCCCCTGTTGACTGTGCATGACATTTTATATTGATTGGTTTCTCTTACCCAATTAAATCTGACTGTGGCAGTTTCCATTTACTGCAAATTGTGACAATTGCAAAGCTTGAACTAACAAGTCCTTGAAGCTAAAACTACTCTAGTATGGCTTTTTGATGAAAGTGAGCTTCTGTTATGCAATATCATGGACATGAACCTGCTGTAGGGTCAGGGTTTGAGAGGGTTTCAGCAACATGGGAAAACTATCAAAAACAGCTGACGAGAAGAATATCTGAAACTGTTCTGAAAGAACAAAGGCCAGACTGAACGAGGGAGGAAGAACAAAGAGACTATTTAATTACTGAGACAGATGGTACTAAATGGCTCACATTAACCATTAACCAATCACAGAGGTTCAACAAATGAGGTAAGCGGTGAGGTCACTACCTGCAGCCTTTGAATTTAATCTCTGTGGTTGGGTGATTTAGAGGTGAGGGGCTGTTCTCTGAAACCATGTGGGAGTGTGTGTTTGCATAAGTGCCGGCAAGTGTGCGTGCGTGCATATGAGGTCACCTTCATAAGGATACCACTTATGATATAGATGTATATAAATCCTGTTTTAACATAAAATTACAGTTTGACGATGAGTATAATAAAGTCAGATACATTGTGACTGTTGCTGTTAGATGCTGATATTTGTCTAACGCTCACAGCACTCAGCAGAACAGAGAAACCCAATCGCTGCCAGAGGTGCATTATGAACAGCGCCTGCACATAGAGACCCGAGTGTCACCTTGGCCAGTTTAAGAGGTATGTTTCCTTACTCAGCCACACACACACACACACACACACACACACACACACACACACACACACACACACACACTCACACACTCTTACATAAAGACAATAGGACATAGGAGACGCCACCATACATTAGTTTGTCTGTGACTAAGATAGTCATTATTAGAATAGCTGCTGTTGATGCAGACCTTCATTTAAACCTGGCTAATGGCTCACTGTCGCCTGCACACACCCACATACACACTCATTCACATGCTGTTAATTATACGTTCCAGGGACACATTGTCTCCGTTTAACAGGTCTCCATGCTGGAATGTCTCCATGTGCCCATCTCTTCTCGCTTGGTTCACTGCATCTCTTGTTGTTGCCACATGCTTGCTACTTCGGTTGTTCAGGTGGGCTGACATCCTTGGATGGCTGGAGGTGATCAAGCACAGACATTCTTGCACAAAATACTGCACTTTAACATGGCAGGCCCTGATTAAAGTCATTATCTCAACCCTTAACTCTAACCTTACATCACCTTCAATGTGACCTAAGGTATAAACTATCTTTGGGGACATTATCTTGTTGTTTACTCCGATGTTTGTGCCTGAAACATCATAACGCTCAGTACGTTGTCCAAAGCATTGTTTTAAAGGAAATCTGTTGTGCTTGTTTCCAACCTCATGTTTTTATTTTTGTACTCTACTAGAGTGGCTCAACTCAGGGTCACGGGAGGACTTGAGCCTGTTAAATAATTTCCTGTTTTATTTTATATTTTAATTCTTAGCCTCTTTACACTGTTGTCAGTTAACTTCCTGTCTTTGTTCATGTCCCCACGTCCCCTCCTTGGGATGTGGTAAAATAGCCCAAAAACCTAACACCTACCTCCCTTTCCTGATCACTTTTCCTTGACCTGGATGGAAAGCTTCATAGGGCCGAGGAAAGATATGACGGACGATGTGCAAGGCTTTTGGAAACATGGTGTTTAGAGAATCCAATACTAGACTGCTTAAAATGTAACGTAGTGACATTACACAATGTTACCTCGCTGCCTTACCTCATCTTCTTACAATATTGTTTCCTGCAGACCGTGCTAAAGACCACCAGTGTTTAAAATGATCACCTTGTGTAAAAGGATTTGAATTGTCAAGAAAAGGAACTGAACTGGACCTGATGTAAAAGTTAATTCATGATAATTCTGAAAGCTGACAGTACAACAGCAGACATTACTAATGCAAACTGAACTATATCATGGATTTGAATTTGGAGAGCTTATGTAAATCTATGTTCTTCACACAACGCAACACTTCAAAAAGAAGCTGTGTAATGTTCATACTTCACTCAGTTAACATGATCTGATGACTGTCATTGTGAATGATGTGAAATATTATTTCCTTTTCTTGCATAAAAGATACTCCAGTGCATCGTCTGTTAAAGGAAGTAGTACTAAGGTAAGCAATGAAGCATATTGCGTGCTTACTATGACTGCCAGGCGGATACATCTGGGTCACTTCACTCAGTTAGGACCAGCCCTAGGTATCTCTACTGCTGCTCTAATCAGTGTCACCTGCGTTGTGTAAATTACACTGCTTCCAATTAGCCAATCATCCACCTGTATGCATACTTCATGTGTATCATTTCCAGGTGGCCAGATTGTCTTGTAGTCTTGTTTATTTTGTCGAGCTTTCCAGCCTCCACATGGCCCTTGTGTTTTTGGTATGTTTCATCATGGACTTTTCCTTGTTGCCACTTGCTTGGATAGTTTGCCTTCACTGAGTGTCTGTAAGTGTGTGACCACTTCCTGTTTTTTTGGTTTAATGATTTGGATGTTTGATTTTAAGATGGCTACATGTGTCCTGAATTTGGGTCTTTTTCATCTTAAGACAGTTACATTGCCATTCCAGCACAGGGCCAAGCTCTGTGTGATTCATGTTTTATAATAACCCTTACCTTTTAACGGTCTGTGGTGAGACCCTTAACCTCATAATGTGAAACAAGTTTGCCTACCCCTCCTTTTAAACAAGCTTTGTCCTGATTGGAAAACAAACAGCCTGGCATGAGGGGGGTTTCTGTGCTCACAGCCAGAGTCATTTACATCACAGAAAGCAAAGAGTAGTAAAAACTGTCTAAAATTGACTGTTCGCAGCAGTATGAAGAACAGACTTTTCCCTCACAGGGCCCACTTGCATGCACTTAATTATCTGGAACTGTAAACCAACATTATTTAAGTATCCATCACTGTACATATACATATGACATAAAATAAAAACCATAATAGATACCCTTAAATCCTACAGAATATAGTGGACTCAAATAATACAATTCACAGCTTTCCAAATGAGCACAACCATCATGCTGTGGATAGAAGGACTGAGATAAAAGGAACATTTGTATTGCAGGCAGATGAAAGGAATGGCAATTGTCTGAAACAGTCCTTTGAATGTGCTGTCTGATACCACACAGTAACAATCCTGCATGAGTAATATTTCAAGAGTAAGACGCAGCTATGTTGTTGGGTCATAGCAGCCCTCTAGCAAGAACAAAGACAATGAGATGTCTTTAGGGGCTTTAATTGCCAGCAGAAACAAAATATTATAATTACTATAATATAACTGTCAACACATTTGGTTTGGAAATTACTTTGGGGAAGTAGTCATCTGCTGAACACAGTGACTTCTAGATATACAAAGTTTTCTGTTATTTAGTGTTTGCATGCTAAACATCCCCAACAGTCAAACTTAAAAAAAGGTGTCTTTCTAGCAAAAAATATGAAGAGGTGGGTAAAGTGTTCAGATGAAGTAAAAATACCAATCACAGGTGTAACAAGTCTGTCATAGGCCCTCGAGCACATATTTGTTTGAGTCCTTGCTGTGCTGCTGTTGTTGTACTGGGCACACACACAAACACATGAACACACATTAGTAATATCAAAGGCATCATTACAGCTTTTGATCACTTGATTTGATTTTCTTTTCACTGCTTCCGTGTATTATTTGGGTGGATACCAATTAGGTGATCATTATGTATAAGTTTCCTTAAATTCTGGCTGATACTGTAGGAGGAAAAGTAATTCTTCCAGCTAGCTCTTCTTTTTTTTCAGCCTCTTATCCCATTCATAACTGAGTTTATTTTAAAATCACTTGGAGATTTTCACAGTTTTTCTCAAACTCTTTACATTTAGATTTAGCTTTGGGGAATTAGCCTCTTATTTCCAATTTAAGATGTTTTTTTCTCATCAATCTTCATTTGTCTAAAGTAATCGATGTGCTTAAGAAAACTTAACTGGCTTATAAATGATTCTGCTTATTACATGAAATCTATCTCAGTCGCTCCTTATCTCAGTGTTTTGCCTGATCATCCTAACTGTTCTGGATCTGTTGGATTTAAAAAAATAAAAATAAACAAATAAACAGCAGTGGTATTATCTCTGGGAATCCACACTCCTCCAAATCGTTTTTTTAATCATCTTCCTTTATTCCATATTCATTTTTTGATTTGTACACAAATCTAAACACGATTAGTGGTTTAAAATGAGTTAAATGCAGTAATTGTTTTTATTCTGAAAGACAGATGGATGCAGTCAATGTGCCTGAATCCTGTCGTCACCTTCAAGTTGCCAGACAGTTGGCACACCTCTTAGTCCCAAATGGTTGTTTTCTTTCATTTCTGTTTGTGTAGAAATTAGGTGCAATGCAGTATGCCTAGTAATCCGTGCTTAATGATTGATTACAGACAAAGGCATGAGTGTGGTGTCAACTTACACTAGACTTCAGACTCACTTTCAGAGTTAGATTTGCCAAAACTGAGTTAAAGACAATTGAAATTCATTTTGTTTTTATTGTAATCTACCTTTATGTGATAATAATTCAAGTCCAAAAACATCAAAGTAAGGACCAACATATTTTCCTCACTATGTGCTTTACAGACATCTGCTCTTTAGTTGAGCGCGCACACGCACACACGCACACACACGCGCACACACGCGCACACACACACACACACACACACACACAGTAGTCGTTTCAGCTCGTCTCTGCTGCATTTTGTCATCAGGCTGCATTAAAGGCTGGCATGTCTGTCAGAGTTGTTAATGGACCAATTCCATTTTAAGCATCCCTGACAATTGAAAAATTCGACTCATCATACAAACGAATCCATACGTAACGTGTACGTGCACGCAGACGTACTGGCTCACACACGTACTGCAGATACACATCAGTCGCCAACCTTATGTCTCTCTGTTTACAAGGGTTTGTCCTTTTTCATGTCCACTTTGAGATCATAACTCCACCCTGCACTCGGCCCCTCTCCTCCCAGCCTGCAGAGCCTCCACAAATGAGATAAGAGCGCTAATGTGATTGCGAGAGAGAGAGACAGAGAGAGACAGAGATAGAGAGAGAGAGACTTTCTAATTTAATAGAAACTCCATCAGGCTAATGGAACTGTGGATTGACCGCCCAGCCTCCTACACACACACACACACACACACACACACACACACACACACACATTTACTAGTCACTGTATTGTACCTTGTGAGCGTGGGAACCTATTAGCATTCACAATACGCCATGCCACAGTCAAATGAATATGTAGAAAGAGGCGACATGGGAGCTTGAAAGAGAAGGATAAAATAGTAAGTGCAATGAATGAAGTGGTACAGAAGAGAAATGAAACGATACTTTTTGGTGGATTTTCAAAGAAAAACAGAAAAACGGTCCAAATTAGACACAACAAAGCACAAAGCGAGGTGGACAGACGACTGATGTGATAGTCATTCAGTGCAGACAGTTCACCAATTATAGCCATAGAGGTTTTCTGGTCCTTGTTGAGGATGGGACGATGTGAATGGAGACTGAGGGGGTGGAGTCAGGGTGGGGGAAGGAGGGGCAGAAATGACGGATGGTGTTTCACTCACAATTTGTCTGGCCCAAAGCTATTAAATGAGCGTGTACTCTTTTTCTAGCTATCTCACACACAAACATTGCTGATGCCCATTCATGTTCGAGCTGTCTGCTGATTTATTTCCACTTATGCTCTCAAGTGCGGAAATTTGGACGAGTGACAAAAAGTACAAAGAGGACGTGTCCTTGAAGGGTGCACCTCTTTCTCGTCGATTCTCTAATTTCTTCTTCTACTCTCTTTCAGTCACAGACGTCTTTAAGTTCCTGATACAGCAATAACTCTTCTCTCTCACTACTGTACAGGATGTCACAACATGTCCTCTGTTTTGTGACCGAGTGAAATAAATTATCTACTATGAAAAAACTGGAATAAGTATGAATATGACTGCTTGCGCATTTGAGAGATGCACACCTCTATTCAGTCTGAAAGCTGCTATGTGAAAAGAGAAGGAAAAAAAGATTAGAAAACATCAGTCATAGGTTGTGTGTGCCTACACTTAAAAGCAAAAGTAGTGAATGGATGTAGAGGAGAAAATAAATTTTCATGAATTAGGTGCCAGACAGAGCATGAAGTCCTTTGTGGAGGCTCAGGAGGTCAGAAGCAGGCAAGTCAGCTGTAGTTTTGTTCTTTTTTTGATACATTGGACTTTTATCTGTTATACAAAATGATTGGTATCCTTTCAAGTTATTTAAACCATGTTGTGCAGCTTTGGGTCACCGCCAGACCTAACAGAAGGGGCCTGTGCATTACAGGATCAGCAGTCTAGCAAGTTCTAAAATTAATGTAGTTAAAAGAGTAGAAGCAGTGATCTGAGTCCCCCAGAGCGATGCAGATGCACATTACTGAGCTGTTTACATTATGAGGAGACACGGAAAATGCAACATTCCCAAACAAAGATAAGTCATAATCTAATAACCTATTATACTTGTAATGCCTTGTCCACAGGACCACAAAAAAATAAGAAACAGAGAGAACTGAAAGTATCTGCGGATACATGTCGTCAGGGTAAATCAGAATCCTCTATTTCTCAGAGGCCGGTTTAGCTGCTCGACCTACGCATTCATTAACAAATTTTTGCACCTCGTTAAGGTTATGGCTCTTCCAGTTCTTGGAGAAAAACTGATTTATCTACAGTGAAAGTACATTTTATACAAGATACATGAAGATACTTAGCAGCCATTAAATATTCTGTTTCCCAACTTTTACTTTCTATGTGGGGACCTAACAGTGAGCTCCTACTCCTGCTCTAACTGCCAACCAGGATCAACTGCAAGATGGAAACAGGTCAAACCTAAAATCTTATTCTAGATTAATAATTGTCAGTTTATCAGTCATTAATGATAGAAAATAGGAGGTAAGCACATATTTGTGATTTATTTGTTATTTTCCACATACAAATTATATTAATTCCCTTCAGTTTGTTTGCATATATTTTCCCTAGATGCAAAATGTTTAATTGGTGTGCGTGGACACAAATCAGATTAATGTTTGTGTTTGTGTTTCATCTTTCTCTTCTCTCTTTGTTAGTTTCTTACAAACTCTCATCAGCCCAAATTATCTATATGTATTTTAAAGCTCAAAAAATGTTCTTACAATTTATCGTTCATTCAGCAACTTGTAATCTAAACACTTCATGCCTTACAGCATAGATTCAGTTTAGATATCATTTATCCTTTGCTGTTTTTGGTGTATCTACCAGAGTCTTATTGTTTCATTATTTCAGTGTACTGGTGAGTAAATGCTAATGTGGCTTTACACAGTGCAACCTGTGCTTGAACAACTGTGGAACAAATGCAAATGTGACAACATAAGTAGCTTCCTAAGCGAATAATTATTAAGGAGGAATGTTATGAGGTGTACAGACATTAAGCACTGGATTAAGTAGCTATAGAATCTTAATCTGGGGAGACAACGTGGACTCAGACATTGTCAGTCTTATCCAGTAATGAAATTAATCTATTAAAGTGAAGAAGGACCGTCTCTGACTACAGCTGCTGTGCTTCCTCTCCATCAGCTGCAGTTGTTTTTTGGTCGGCAACAGCCTCTAAAAGAGACGATGGGAAGCTGTTGCACTCACTGGAAGGAGAAGCAGAGCTTTGATTCCCAGACTTATTACTACCAACATTGTTTGTGATGAGATTGTTGCATATTAGATCGTAAAGGGGCCACAAATGATTTCTGCATGTGTGTGCATGTGTGCGTGTTTGCTTCCAACGAGATCCATAGCTGTCATTATGCATTATACATTCCATTTCCACTTAACAGCCAAGGTTTATAAAGGGATTCACCCGCCCACATGCAAACAGACACCGGCACACACACGCAGTAACTCCCACTTGCAGCCACTTCGAGTAATACTCATATGTCACTGTGACTTTGGGATCAAATTTTATTGCTCTTAATCTAGACAGATCTCTTTTCTCTCGCTTCCAAACCCTCTTACAAGGTTTTGGGTTTGTATGTGTGACATGAAAAATAACACACAACATCCAAGATGCTTCATCAAAGGCCCTGAAGAGTCTTGATGGATGCAGCAACCATGGAAAGGAGAGGGGAAATTACAATTTCTCATGCAGCCTTAGAGGCTTATTTCTGTGAGCTTCTGAAGACCAGATACTTCTCTTTGTTGTTTTTTTTAAATATAGAGACATAATCAAATACTTTAAATACATTGCTGATCCTATGCTGATGTGCAGTCTCCCCTTCAGGGTCCTCTTGTGGTGCACCTCTGAAAATAAGCTTATTTATAAGATCAGTAAACAAGATCTGATCTGTTTGGCCGCTAATTTATTCTTTACATCACTGTCCTGTCAGTCGTAATACTGACATCATTACTCTGGTCTGATCATCCTTTTCTTTGAGCCAATCAACCTCTGCTCTGAGTGGTTTAAATCGGTGCTCCTCATCAGTCTCGCTTTCAGACTCCCATTCATGCAACCCTTCTCCTCACCATCACCCCTCACCAAAGTCACTCAGAGCTCCATCCAACTCTCAATCTTCATCTTCAGCTCTACCAGCGACTACACTCTAGGCGTCCTATCCTAAATCATATTATCACTGGGATTCATTCTGCCATGACTGATCATCGGAATCAGTTTCTCTTCTCACCAAAATTCTTCCAAATGATCTCTCCTTGCTGACTTTTTTTTTACTGCCGCTTTTTAAGAAAGCTCCTTGCAAGTCCCATAACTGCAGTTACACAGCAATGTTAAATTTGTGCAAATTAAGCAATAACGTTAGTATGACTGAAGCCATGCAACATTTACTTTCATATTTCAAACAGTTTCATAGTTGCACTCTGCCAGTACATGAAGGATGCAACAAAATTCCCTGAACTTTTCATATTTGATTGATTTTATATGGTGTGACCCAGCTTGTTCTGTGGCTATGACCTAGAGACCTAATCGCAGTCTTACATGTAAGATTCCAGTTTGTCTAAATGTGGCCTGTCAGGTTAGAAGTGAAACATGAAGAGCATGCTCATTTTCTTTCATCAAAATAAGGTCATGCATTGGAATTTGCACCCAGTCAACTCTGAGTTTTGGCTTTAACAACCCGAGGGAGACCACTGAAACTGTACTGTGTTCCACTGTGCATTGAAAAGGCTAGACCATTTCAAAATAATCTTGTGCTAGTATTCAGAAAAGGACCTCCACAGAGCAATCTAAACATTATAGGAGCAGTAGGGGTGGACCACAAGTGCACAAGGATCTCAAAGGGAAGATCAGTAAATCAATCAGTAAGAGTTTTGTATTCATTATCAGACCTTTTGGATCAATCTTGTATTTCACTGTCCCTTTTTTCCCGTTTCAAGCCATTATAAGTACAGTCTTTAAATGCCTCTCTGGAGAACAGTTTTTATTGCTAGTACCCAAACTGGTTTCAAATGGTCTAGATTCTCTGGAAATTACACAGCACACAACAGATGTTAATAACTTTATTTCATTTATATCAGCCTAACGGTTTACAATTCATCCTCCTTGAGCTGCATTAAGTGATTTTCCATTTTCACCCCTGCTGCTCCTCCACATTAAAGTTCAACTGTGGAGCAATGGGATGTTTCTAATTGTGAAAGGCTCAAAATAAAGACAAGGTAGCTGAGGTTAGCACTGATGACAGAGTCAGTTTCAAGTAGACTTGAGTATGAGTGCCATAGTGAGAGAAGTTTACAGGCTGGTAACACTGTGCTGCACATTATACATCTGTGCTGTGTATCTTGCACACCTATCCATGATCAACATTGAGACTGTTTCTTTGCCAGTTAGACTGAATTAGAATTATAAATTTAATTCATGCCCAGCCTTCTGACTTTATCTCTTCTTCATTCATCCAAGCTCCACCCAACAGTCCTTTCCAGTAACAGCAAGTTCAGCTAACACTTGTGCGTGTGTGATGTACTATGGCAGTGTGACTGGGTAAATGGGAAACTGTGAGGATGGAGCTGTGTTTGGAACTGGGTGTGGAAATGTGACTGCGTGTGCCAAGGGACTGGTCCTCGACAGGAAGACGTGCATGCACACACACATGTGCGCACACACACACACGCAGACTCTATGGACGAGCTGGGAACATAAATGGTAGACAGGATGCAGATGGGCTCAGAGCCAGCTGGCTGGCAGAGAAACTGGTCTGTGTGTGTGTATTTAAGTGTGTATTTGTTTGACAAGGAGATAAAGACTGGGTGAAAGCTCTTTAACATCAATACAAAAACTGCAAACTTGCTATACTATAAAACACGTTCACTTTCTATTGTCTTAACCTTCACCTGTAACATTTCCGGAACGACACTAATCTGGATGTGGATATTGACTATGAGGCCTCATTCAGCTATTCATGGCAGCAGCTGTTTTGGCATTAGCCACATAAATCCAGTGACATTCCCTCCATCTAAAAACAGCTCGCCCACAAAGCCTAGCCGATAGATCACCGTGGCAGCCGCTGATGGGAATCAGCAGCAAGAGGTCTTTTTGCCTTTATAAATACACATACATGAAGCATTTCCTCTTTGGAAGTGTGTATGATTTATGGCTTTACAACACTGACTTAAAGTAGGTTTAATGTGACTTTTATGATCATGAGAAAAACACATTTTAATGTTAAATTGAAACATTTATTTGTTCTTGAGATCACTGAGGGGTAACAAGAAGCAAGAAACAGTAAGTGAAGAAGTGATAAAGTCTATCCGAGGATTAGAGCATTTCTTTTCAGGGCTCTGTAGGTGAAAAAAATAGCAACGAGAATCATTTTTAATTTTGAAAGAGGACCACCAAACCATAAAATACAATGATGTGTACCATTGGCATCAACAGTAATAAACTTAAGGAAGATTAATAGAGGAGTCCAGAAAGCTGAAGAAAATGCATACCGATTAATTAGACTGACATGAAATTTGTCTCATTAACCATTTTCCTAGAAATATTAAATCAGTATTATCTATGTGAAGTGTATTCTATGAGTCATTCAAAGTTCATTCAAAGTATGTTCAAGCCCAAAAAATCTGGATCGTTCTATTCATACTGCACTGTACCAAAATACTGTTCTTGATATGTAATGTCTTGAGAAGTCATGAGAATATCTGGTCTTTAATTGTTAAATCCTTACATCCTTATGAATCTCTGTCTCGCTCCCACAGCATGTCTTTATCCTGTCTTCCTTCTCTCCCCACAACCGGTCGCAGCAGATGGCCCCGCCCCTCCCTGAGCCTGGTTCTGGTGAAGGTTTCTTCCTTTTAAAAGGGAGTTTTTTCTTCCCACTGTCGTCAAAGTGCTTTCTCATAGGGGGCCCTATGATGGTTGAGGTTTTCTCTGTATGTATTATTGTAGGGTCTACCTTAAAATATAAAGCGCCTCGAGACAACTGTTGTTGTGATTTGGCGCTATATAAATAAAACTGACTTGAATTAAAAGATTAAAGTTTGTTGTTCTTTTTAGAGAGTCTAGAGAGCAGTATACACTTTTGAAAAGTATAATAATACAAATAAATTCAGCTGTCATACACTTTGAGTGACCACAATATCCAGTTCATACTTGATTAAAGATTAAAGGAGAAAGCAGAACTGTGTCCATCTGATTTCAGTGCAATAGCAGTTTTTCTGTGCCTTGGGGAAAAACATTTACCATGGAGATAAATACAAAAACATTTTCTAAACACTGAAAATCCCCTCTGACTACAGTTAAATTAATCATTAAGAAGTGGGAAAAAAATGGCACAGCTGTAAATTTTACTTGAGCTGACGCAAAGCCTGTGTGAACATGTAAAAGGAACTTGTGTGGGAGCTCAGCAAAAGACTAATGGATAATCGAGGGATGGCAACAGCTGCCTATTGTGGTTTTATAAGCAAACAGACCACCCTACGATTGGATTAAGCTACTCTGGAATGACTTATCAAAGAGCATGTGAGTGTCCTGGAGTGGCCTGCAAATCCTGTGCATCCACACAGGAATATGTGCGTGCATCCGTGCACAAACCAATTCAGATAAAACTTTCTGAACTGCAAAAGAGGTAAAGAGAGAATGGAATCAGTGTTTCTTTTCCTGGAGATCACAACTAAATAAACATAAACACACATATTCGTGCGCACACACATAAACACACATGCACACTGACTCTCTGACAGGGAGACCTCTTCGTTCACAGTGCCACTGGCCAAAAAGGAAGAAGGAAGTGGAGAAAGGAAGCACAGAGTGGTTGATGACAATACCTTCAACATCCTACTGCTCTGCTGAACAGCAACGTCCAACTAGGGTGGAAATCCATTCATCCAGCCACTGTTTGTGTGAAAGATTTATAGACTGAAGTTACAACATGAAAAACCTACTGGTAGTTTATTATTGTGAATAAACTAGGTAGTTCGACTTCGACTCAATGTTTAGTATGAGGAATGAATTTTAATGCAGCGTGCCGCTTTGCATCAGGTATTAGCATGCAGACAGCACGATCACTGTAATTAGGAGGGGTTCAAAATATATTAAATTCCCCTCTAAATGTACCCAAGATGACATGAATATTTGATCACCCACACATCCTCTGGCTCCTGTCAGAGATAAAGTTGGCCATAAGGAGCATATAACTCATCAAACAGCACAAGTGGAAATAAGATCATCAGGACTCTTGGAAAGCTTAGACAGATATCTGTGAGATCAGTGAGATGTTTAATATAAAGTTTTCACAAGTACAAAAAATATTACAAAAAGACATTTTTCTTCTTAGACAAACAAAGAATAGTTGATTTAGTCAAAAATTTCATCTATGATCTATGCTTTCTTCTGGTATCACCACAAAAATCCAGTAAATATGAACAGATGTTTAAAACATTCATGTTTTTTTCCTTTTTTTGCCTGTCCCGTTTGGCTCTTTAGCCATCAGAATTGTTGTCTGAAGGCCAAGAAAGATGCCAAGCAGATTTACTTTACCAAGTGGATCATCATGGCCTTGCCATATTGGTGCATTTGATTGACCTTTATTATAATTATGTATTTATTTTTATTTTATTTTCAGTTGTTACAGACGGGACAGACATGACTGAGGGATAGGACAGGGAGAAAGAAAGAATGAAAGAAAGAGAGGGAGAGAAAGAAAAATAGAGGGGAGAAGAGATGATGAGAAAGGGGGGAAGAAAAAAAAAGAAAAACAAACAAAACACCTGGATCAGCTGTATGGAGATGAGAAAAAACAGAAGAGAAAACAAACAAAAAAGAGCAACATAATAAATACAACACCATCACAATAAACTAGCTAACAGTAGATAACAGTAGATATTAAATATTACATGTTATTGTGCAGCACGCAAGATTGACAGCGGACAATGTGCTTTGAGGCAGCAGCCAAGAAAGGTGTAGTTTGTGTCTGAACACCCGTGTGCACACCTGTGTGGATCAGCACGCTTGTATTCAAAAGGTTTCTCCATGTAACGATCTGCTAGGGAGTGTGGGGAGCCATAGCCCCGTCCCCCAGGGCATGAAGCAGGTATGGAGGAGATCCAGGCCCCAGACATCCAGAGGCCCCAGAATATGAGGACTCAAGGAGGACCACCAGGGGGGCAACCGTGCCACCCTCCTGGGAAAATGAGGAGAGCCCCAAACGAGAGGTCACCCAGCAGCCACGGAGCAGAGGCCAGATGGGGTTGCAGTGATGTGCCTGCGGGCTCTGCCGACAGCCAGCTGTGCCAGAGAGGACAGGGCCTCAGGCCCAGAGGCCAGAGGCCTGAGGGCACCCCACCCCCCGGAAGGGGCCCAGCCGGGCCACAGGCACCAGACCCCGCCAAGCGGCCACCAGGAGTGAGCTGGTACATACATGAGCGCCCAGCCTCAGACACCAAGAACCACCAACACACCAACGTCTGAGGGCATCAGCCACTGGCAGGGAGTGTGGTGAGGGGAGAAAGGCCTCCATACTTCGGAGAGCCTGAGATGTTCCCAGAGAGGTGGAGTCTAAGAACAAACATTCATGTTTTCAAAAGGATAATCTTTTTTAATTTTTTACTTGCTTGTGTTTGGACAGCGTGGTAGTGTGGTGGTCAGCACTGTTGCCTCACAACAAGGAGGTCTGGATTTCAGTTCTAACATCAGGCTGGGGCCTTTCTGTGTGGCATTTTCTCCAGCTGCCTCTTGGAGTCTATGGGCAATAAATTAATAGGTTTGAATGTGAGTTCGAACTGTTGTCTGTCTCTAAGTGTTAGCCCTGTGATACGTGACCTGTCAGGGTGTACCCTGCCTCTCGCCCTATGACAGCTGAGAAAGGCTACAGCCACCCACAACCCTGATAAGGATGAGTGGAAGAGGATGGATGGATAGTTTGTGGTCTATCCTTCTATACTACCCCCATGGCACAATGACTAAATCTGAAAAAGTCAGGTCCCATGTATTAGCATGCATAATACGAAGAACAAGATAAAGCTGCTCATATGGTGGCTCTGTTAAATGCGGTTGCAGGTTTGTAGGTATATTCTCATGTAAACAGCACTTGTAGATCCTACTGGCTTACTTTTAATGCAACTTAAGGTCTGCAGCATGTCTCTAGGGCTGTTAGAGAAGCTAGAATTATCTTCAGTTTAATATGCATGAGTCCTCTGAAGTAACATCAGTACACAGTATCATGTTTACCAGCATCAGTGATCTGTGGTGCTTCATATTTTGGAAAGAGATTCCAAAAAGGAATAAAGCTGAAGAAAAAAAATTCTAATGGTCATCTACCTTTTTCTTGAAAGCTTTCTTGTTCTATAAAAGAGGCAGTTTGTACTTTATATTGGTAGTGATTACCAGGCAGAGTAATTGCCAGAAAACTAAATTTCCCCATCATTGCATCATTTTGCTTTGGCTTTTGTATATTCACTTTTTGCAGAGAACTGTTAGTTAAATTTATTTCTTATCACAAAGAAGCTTTAATATGGAATGAATCATATGTAGTCACATTTTCAGAATTTGCAGATGAGCCATACAGCTGTCTGGCAATAAAGTCACCGATTATCAGTAACTCAAAAGATGCTGAGATGGCAGAAAACAAACAAACAAACCATTAGCTGATAAGGACGCCACTCTTTTGACCACGAGGTATCCTTGAGAGTGAAGGGGAGTAGAGGTGACCTAATCATGAATGTGTGATGGTGGGTTCACAGAATTACAAGAACTTAGGAGGAATGATGAAGCATGAGCCTGTAGCTTTTGCAGTAGTCAAAGGAGGCAGGGTTGGGAAGGTCAAATTAAGGGAGGGGATGCGAGCATGTGTTAAGAATTGTCCTGCTGGGTGAAGGTGAAGAAAGAAATGGAAGTAAGGGAGAAGGGATGAGATGGGATGACATGTATGCAGATAGTCTGAACCAAGTGAGAGTTGTAGGGTGTGTGTGTGAGGGGGGCATGTGTGGGGTGAGAGCCCAGCGTGGTTTTATAGTCCCTACAGACCTGTATACGTGGCTGTATGAGTACAATCCATAGCTGCACTGTTCATAAAATGCAACATGTGTTAGCCCTTTATTTCTGGCTTAGATTCTGGCACAGTGTCTCTGGCTCAGTATCCACACTGGAATTGACACGCAAAGGTCAAAGCTAATAAAGTGGCAAGGAAGAGTGAGGCTCAGCATTAAGATGGGTAGCAGAATATACTGAGTACGGGGAACAGCGTGGTTAATGTGAAACAAAGCTAAAAAACGCAGCTTGACTGCCAACAACGGGCAAGATTGAACGGTTATGAGGCACACGTGTGACCAAAACTGCTGACTTCACACCACGCATTGTGTTCTGTCCAACCTCTGGTTCTACTTGAGACAATTTAAAAGACAACCGATTGAATTGCTGTCATCATGTATAATCTATACAGTGTGGTGTTTTAATGGTGTAAGCCTGTGTGATTGAAGGTAATGGAAGAGTGATTGCATTTGAGATTTATTAAAGAGAAGGCTATTAGGAGCTGTGTGAGGTGCTGCGGCAGACCCAATTATCATTAGATCCAGTTCAGACCAGTCAGCTAATTGGTGAGGGAAAAGTGAAAGGCTCATTCAGCATCTCTTTGTGAGTTCTGCTTTACAAGTTTGGAGCTGTAAGGATTGGTAAGCATTTGGTCTTTACTGATCGTTTTTTATTTCCAGCAAGACTTTTCTTCAAACAAGGAAGATGAAAAAAGTTGATTAAATGATGATACTCAGATTGAATTATACATCTGATTTTGGTAAGTGCAGGTAGTTACTTTTCCTTTTTAAGGATCTTTTTTCTTTTAATATAAAAATTAAAAGCATTCTCAAAACAAATTTGCAATGCCATGTACCAAAGCAGGGCGACATTACGGGCTTAAGAACACTGTTGGTTCTTTAGTTTCACATCTTCTGCGTGCTATAACCCATATGGAAAAGAAATAGTAAAAACTTATATGTGATTACTCATGAAAGTGGCCACTTTCTCATTACTTTCATACATTGTTTTAGTAAGCATCCAAAACATACAAGTTTCATTATATAATTTTTCAAGGGATCTTATATCTGTTTTCACTCTTATATGCTTTTCATACAAGTTTCACACAAGACATATACAAACTTTATAAGATTTATATATATCTTTTCCATATGGGAAAACATCAGAAATTGTTTTGTAGGTGATATCAGTAGCTATGAAGTGCATATTTAAGAGCTTTTCATGGAGCTGCCGTTTCAAGACGTCAAAACTATCACAAATTTATGGTTTCCAACAAGAAAAGAACAGTGGCTTAAAGGTTTCCATCAGTATTTAGACTAGTAGGCTACAGAATATTTAGAATTTCTATTTTTAAGATCACTTTTAAGCATAAATGGTAAATGGGCTGGCTGAGCACTCTATGCAACATGCCTCATTCACTCATATTCAGTTTAAATTTTCGATTTCAATTTTATTTATACAGCACCAAATCACAAAGACCAGTCACCTCAAGTTGCCTTGTATTGTAAGGTAGACCCTAGAATAATACATACAAACCCAACAATCAAATGACCCCCATGAGCACTTTGGCGACAGTGAGAGCAAGTAACCTCCGGCAGAACCAGGGTCAGGGAGGGGCGGGGCCATGCTGTTGGGGTGAGAGAAGGAAGACAGGATAAAAGACATGCTGTGGAAGAGAGACAGAGATTAATAACAAGTATGATTCAGTGCAGCAAGGTCTATTAACACATAGTTATGCCGCAATAGGTGTAGGCTGCTGGGGGATTCCCATGATGCATTTAATATTTCTTCTTCAGTCACTTGTCTCACTCAGTAAGGGAGAATTCAGGGTCATCTGGTCCAGCCCTAACTATATATTTTTAATTTTAGAGATGTTGCGCAAATGGAGAAAGCAGTCTTACATATTTGTTTAATATGTGTATTGAAGGACATATCCTGGTCAAAAATGACTGCAAGGTTCTTCACAGTGTTACTGGAGGCCAAGGTAATGCCATCCAGAGTAAGAATCTGATTAAATACCGTGTTTTTAAGATTCATATTCATAGAAACACTTTTTTCTTCTCCTAGGTGCTTTCTATCTAGCATCATCAAAGAGCAACTTGGGCTTGAGTATCTTGCCGGAGGACACTTTGGTGACTGTCGGAGCCAGGGATTAAATCTCCACCCTTCTGATTGGCAGATGACCTGCTCTACCCCCAGCCACCCAAAAACTACAAATGTTTAGAGAGTGAGCCTATTGTTCCCGTTAACCATTTTAAAATATATAAAAACAGTTCAAAAGATTTAGAACTATTATATAAAAAAAGCAAAGGTGTTGCGTGTTGCTGCAGAAGTGTTCTGAGAGAATTAGCCCATGCTGCACCGCTGCACCTGTGCAGCTCCACTGTCTACACCACATTGAAAAAAAAATTCAAAAGAGTGCCACAATTACTAAGCATGCTGTGTTGTGCATTGTGATTGCAGGTCCCTGTGTAATTAGGGACCTGCATCACAGTGTGACCCTGAAATTACTTTCAGCGGGTGTCGTTGTCACCAGATGCCATGCCAGCTAATGTTCCAAATTCTGGAGTTGGGTGAGGTCTCGTCAGGCAGGGGAAATCTGGTCAGAGGCTGTCCTTGGTGTTGAGGCTCTGCTCAGTTTGGCAGTGTCAACCTTCACTCTGGTGCCAACAAATATTCCTTGCCCTACTCCCTACCCTCTAGACAACTGGCTGTCACTCGTGCAGTTCTGCCACACCCTCATATGCATGTGTGTACTTTTCCAATGCAACCAAACATGTCCAAGAAATCCCCTCCTTATAGAAACTGTCCACCTGTTTCTTGTGAATGTGCCTTTATGCTCAAAAACTTGTTCACGAGCTTCCTTGTTTGTGCTTATGTTGTGTACATCTGTGAGTTCAGTGGAAAATAAACTGCTTATTCGGTGCTTCAGTTGTGTTTTCAGGGGTAATCACAAATGTTGCTGATCTCTCAGCGTCGTTTATTATCTGGTAAACAGTGAGAGTGTAACTACAGCCACAGCAGCTTCCCTCCAGCTTTGTCAGGCTCAATTTGGCTCAGTGCTGGCAGTGTAGAACTCAAGCTGTTCTCAAGTGTTGTCTGTCTGTCAACTCACAGGAGAAGCAGAGGGAAGTCAGACTCTTGACTCCAAACACTCCAAACACTTGAAACATGTAAAATATGAGCAATTTGTTGCCCAGTCTGCTGGTGTTGCCACTCGTGTGTGACGAGTGTTAGCTCCATCCCTCACAAGCCTTGTTAATATGAGCTGTAGCATCTACAACCAATCTTTTTTCTTTCTTTCTTCTTTTTTTTAAACCACATCAGCTATGGATTTGTGGTGCAGCTTGAGAATTCCTTTTAATCCATCTAATTCTTTCTCTGCACCTAATCCTTTTTTAATTCAACACCCTCAGTAACTTACAAGGAGACAAATCTAAAATGTAGGCATAGGATTTTGTCAGCTTACTTTGGCAAACTCCTTTTTCTCAATTTAAGACCCATTTCACTTTGTCTGGAAGACCACAGCAGAGAAAGCCTTAAGAGTTTAGGTGGGACGTGTTGTCTGGCTACAGGCAAAAGACGCAGATGCATTTGGAGCAGAGCCATAAAGTTCATCTAAGAATGAAGATATCTGACTAAAGCTCTGACGTGAAAAGATTTTTCAGCAGTCACCACATCTTTTCTTACTCTGTTAAACACTGTCAGCATTAACTATTCCCTGACATTTACCATCGCACAACTTTTGAGACTTTTTTGTTTAGTCTGATAGTCAGTCTGGTTGTCTCATCAGTTATCATTAGCTAAGAGAGACTGGACTTGAGGTCAGAGGTCAGAGGGGGAAAAGGGTGTAAGGAAGGAAGATTACTGGAAGAATGTGGAAAAAAAGGTGTCAGAGAGTTGAAGGGTTCAGAGATGTTGAGTTGCTGAAAATGAACAAAACTACAAAGCTATGTAAGCAGTTGTGTGGCTTTCCTTTTGGAGCAACGATGTGGTGAAGGTACTTTAGGAAATGTCAAAGGATCACAAAAGTCAGAAACTGCATTTCAGAACAATGATGAGCTACAAAAGATTCACTACAGTTTTGACCAAAGTGGTGAATAACCTGACAAAGCTGCTGCCTGTGATGCTAAAAAAAAAGGGAAGATTTGAGTGGCTTTTTTTTTGGCTAAGCTGTTGAAGAAGAAAAAGAGTCTTGCAATAAATGTAACCATCAAACCCGAAGTACAAGAAATCAACATTATGACGGCCAGAATTGCTCCTCTGCCACCGACCACGGGCAGCCGGTCTATCTAGCCTCACGCACCGCAATGTGATTATTAGGCCCTGCTGCAGTCTGGAATGCTCTTTAGTGGTCTGCTGTACTTTATGGTATATGTGAATTATCATTGCCTACAGTTTGCTGACAAATCATGTACTTTCCCACCTCTCCGGTGCCCCTTTCATTGCTCACTTACGACTCTTACCCACAATTCTCTTAGCCCTCAAACTTATAATAAAAACTAATTTGGTCTCTTGGGAAATCACGCCAACTTTAGCTGAGGAGTGGCACCAGCTCCAAGTATCCCATTGTGCATTACGCATGATTCATTCTTCTGTTTTGTCTTTCCTTCTTATTCTCTCTGCCACTCACTCCATATCCTGATTTTTTTTTTTTTGCCCCATAACCCCCACCTGCCCCTCACTACAGATGAATGTGCTGCAAACCGGGGCTTCAACAATGTGTTTACTGTGAACACTGGACATTCATTGGATGGGTGCATGAACTCCACTGGCAAATTCAATAGTCTGGCTTTTAGTGTCGTCACAAAAAAAGATGGGGTCTTTCTTCAGATTTCCATCTCATTCACACAGAGCTATTTGTCAACTTGGTTATGGGTGAATCCGGTCATTGCACAGTGAAGCCCCTTTCAAGCTCCAGCGATACTTCTTTGCCTTCAGGGGTAATTTGAGAACCAGTTACGATAAAAAAGCAGTCGAAGGTCATTTGGTTCTGTGTGATGCAATGTAATGAATCAGACCCATAATGCATTAGCTTTGCACAAAGGCAAGATGAATCAATGGGTCTTCCATTATCATAACTGATTTACATTCATAATATGTATTATTACACTCAAAGGGGATCTACTGATGGTAAAGCGGCCTATTGTGCTTACGTGGCACAATAGGCCGCCAGTTCTGATGGATTACTAGATACTTGAGAACAAGCTATCAACAACAAATGGCTTGTCCTCACCTATTATGAGGGGCCCAAAAAAGGTGTTTAGACTGTGGCTTGAAGGTAGAGTTTCCATCTAACACCTTCATTAGAGGAGAATGCATCCTCAAATACCCCAACAGCCACGCTGAGGAAATCCAGTGTTAATGTAGAAGATGCCCTCTTTGTGGCTTCCTGCCAAAGATGCAACATTTTCACGAGCGCTTTACGGACTGAGCTCAGGTTTCTGGAAACAGTCAGAACAAACTTATGGCAAATCCCATTCAGTCGCAGCTCTGAGCTCTGCTGAAGGAAGCATATTTAGTGAAATCGGTTAACTGAATTTTTTAGCAATAAGATAAGGCACGCTCTAGGTTTTCCATCTTGGGATGAATCAACTCACAATTCAGTTTTTTGATCCAACACACATTGGTCTCCTTTGCGCCTGTGTCACGCAAAATCTTTACAGGAACTTTATGATCATCACCCGGGAGTGATACAAACCCATCTGACACAAAATCCTCAAACCCCGAATAGCTCTCCGAGTCAGACTTAGTCGAAACTGGCATCTCCCGAGAGACTACTGAAATTTCCCGTGCAAGAATGGTAAGAGCCGCAGGCTTAACCTGTTTGCCTGTACGTGCCAACTTGCTTTTCAACAAAGGACATTCTGCTTTCCAGTGTCCATCGCCATGGCAGTAGTTGCATGCTTGACCAAACTTACTGGGCTTCACACCACCAATGGCCTTCGCAGGGTCCGATGACATAAACTTAGTTTGACAAAAAGCTCTAGCGGGAGCACCAACTGGAAAACAGTTTCTACCAACCTGCCCCTTATGTGCCAAGATATATTCATCTGCCAATTTAGCAGCATCAGAAACGGTTGTCACTTCCCGTTCGGCAATATAAGTGGCAACCACAGGAGGAACACACTCTTTAAACTGCTCCAATACCATCAACTCACATAAATCCTGAAAAGTTATCACTCCCAGTGCCGAACACCATCTGTTGAAGTGTTTAGTTAAATCCCTCGCAAACTCTATATGCGACTGCTTATCAGACTTCCTCCATGATCTGAAACGTTGACGGTAAGCTTCTGGTACCAACTCATACGCCTTCAGAACTGCATCTTTAACAGTAGCCAAACTCTGACAATCAACTGCACTGAGTGCCGAATAAGCTTCCTGAGCCTTTCCAGTCAAAACAGACTGTAACATAATCACACAGTCAGCTTCTGGCCATCCTCTCAATTCGGCAATGCGTTCAAAAAGGGAGAAAAAGGCATCTGGCTCTCTTTCATCAAACTTCGGCACCAAGCACAAATTACGCACAACATCAAAAGTTTCAACTCCTTGTGGAGAAGCCTCAACACCACCTGATAACTTGCCCGCCTTGATTAGGTCTAGCCGATACTGCTCTAGCTCCAACTTTTCCTTTTCTAAAGAATGCCTTACACGTTCTTTCTCAATGCTCAGCTTGTCTCTTTCCATTTGTAAGAGTAACAACTCCTTTTGCTGCTCAAAAGACAAAGCAACGGCAGTTGAGACCAATGTAGATTTTCAGTTTGGGATGTTGTTCAGCATATTTCTTGAATCCTTTTGACAACTATTGTCAAATGGAGGTCCTTTAATTCTTCTTTTGTCTCCATAATGTTGTTTTTTTTTTTTTACTTATGCACATCTCTTGTAACATAATAGTGGTGCTAAAGCACAATTTTAATTTATTGAAAGACGAAGAACGCCCATATCTAGGATAGGTTCAACAAATTCTGTTTTGAGCATTGTTTAATTTGGTCCAAAGTCAGGTCCAAGAAGCTTGAGTTAATAAAAAGAAATTCAAGTTTATAAATCTAGTGCTACCCTGTGTTAATTTCTCCTCAGCTGACCGGCCACAGAGATTAGCTGTCACCTGCTGCCCTCTAGTGTTAGACACCACAACGTACAACAAATGGGATCAACTTTGATTGTCCACTTTTTAGTTCCTTCACAACTGATATATGTAGAATTGTCTTGATATTTGATTATGATGCAAGTTTCTGAATAATTAATTTATAAACCAAATTAATAAAATTTATTCATTGATTGATGGGCTGCACGGTGGCGCAGTGGCACTGTTGACTGAGTTAGACTCCACCATCTGGCTGGGGTGTTTCTAGGTGGAGTTTCTATGTTCTCTTCGTGATGCGTGGATACTCCAGCTTCCTCCCACAGTCTACAGAAATGCAATTAGTGGGGTTAGGTCAGATATATGATTCTAAGTTGCTCATAGGTGGAAATGTGAGCGCAAACGGTTTTCTGTCTTTATGTGTTAATTGGAAGAGGATGGACATTAATAGACTGATATTTTTAACATTTTAATTCTTTAAGTTTAATTCTTTATAGACTTAAAAAAAACAGAAAGTGCAGTTTATTGTTGTTCAGTTGTGTCATTTCCATGATCCTTAATGAATCTTAAAATGAGTCAAGGCCAGTATATGTGAGCATGCTGAAAAAAAATAAACCCCCCAAAAACATTCACCAACAAGATAAACCATTACACAACCTGGCTCGTGTAACCAAATTCTCCTGCTGGTTAGAAATGAGAATCTTGCAAATGCTAATGAACAATGTGACACCATAAAACAACCTTCATATAAAAAAGGCTTGTTTTCAGTGAACCTGTGAATAGAGCCAGCTATTAAGTCATTCAGAGCTATACGTCATCTTAAAAACTTATGAAAGAAATTCCCAGGAGATAAATTGTAATCAAAACTTACTTTTGATAAATGACTGTCATATCAATCACCCATACACAAACCACAGCATTGTGTAGTTGGAGAAAAAAAGGAATTACAGAACTAGCTGTATATGCTCCTGATTTTGGTGTGAGCTGGTCAGGCTGTGTTTGGTCCTTCTGGTAAAAAAAGGTGTTTGAAATCGTCAGAGCTTAAAGAAAATAGATTTGCATCAAACTGTCTTTAGTGAGGCAAAAGTTACAGCAATACATCTACTCTGCCTGCATACACACATGTAATACAGGCACCATGTATAAAAATACAGCACATGTGCAGAGTGTTCAATGATGTACTCCCGATGTGTAAAAATTCATGTTTATCATGCTAACCTAATAGCATTTCAAAATTTCTGTATTTATTTATCTTTTCCCCGCTCACCCTTCCTTCCTCCCATTATTCCCCCAACCCTTCCACGCTCTAAAACACTCCAGGAATGAGCCGGGAAGGCACGGCATCGGTGTACCGTTTCCAGTCTTTGCCATACTTGCTGCTGCAGCGGTGTTCATCGCGAACACAGCGGTGGACCAGCAAGATAGTCATGTAAACAATGTAGAAATATGGAAGTATGTGGCCGAAACCACACGAGGCACAATAGGCCAGAGAGCCCATCAGGTCACCGGTGTAGTTGAAGTGCCGGGCCACGCCCCAGAAGCCTGAGGTCAGGAGCTTGCTGCGGTGCATGCCGCCATCGGCGGAGCGATATGTGCACTCAATCCATGTTGGTTTGCGGCCCCAGATGGAGCAGGAGCCCTCTGTGCGGCGGAACAGATCCTTCTGGTGGTTGGTGGAGCGAAAGATGTAATACCCAACGAGGCCGAGCAGCAAGACGGCGAGGGCGTGGGCATCGGAGAGCTGGACTGGGTGGTACACCAGGTACAGACCCTGAAGAGAAACAAACGCATTCATTCTTAATGGAAGCCATCTGATTATCAAGGTAAGAGTATGAGAAAAGTAACACTGATGAAGTTTGATCTTGTGTGTTTTTGAGTGTTACCATCTATATATTTGTTACCTGCAGTGTGTAGAGGTATGGCAGCCAAACACAGTCTCCCCAGCCCAGATACCATCCAAAGTGGTCATGACAGATATCGATGGTCTTCAGGTACCACGCCTCATTCCAGAAGAAGTCCAGTACATAAATAGCCTATCAGAAGCAGAGGCTTTTTACTCAAATTGCAGCTTTAGACTTCAGTTGCTTCGATTTTCATCCAACAAAGGTTTTCTTTAAAGTCGCCCAAAACTAAAATAGCCTCAGTGAGCCAAAAGCTTCGGCTTCAAAGTCATATATGCTCAGTTTCAGGCAGGCTTCGTACTATTCCTAATACGGTCATCTCAGACACACAGCACTAAGTGTGAGCACAGAAGCACCGCCCACCTCTTGTTCAAACTCTGTTTATAAGGGAGAGTGACCTTTAAGAGAGAGGAACTAAATCAAAATCAGGCTGAGGATGAACTGAGAGGTAAAGTAAAGAGAGCTCAAGAATAAAAATGTCTTTCAGCATTATGGGTCCGCTTTAATGAAACATGTTGGAAATATATCATGCACATCTACACACAACCTTGACGTGAACATGAAGGATGCAATGCTCTGTTGTATTTTAAGTTTCACAACATAAGGTGGGTTAGATAAACGTGTTGTACTAGGATATAAACCCGGATACTGACAAAAAATTTGAGATAGTAGAAACATTTAATTAAATTCTGAAAAAATAGAAATGTAAAAGGAAGAATTAATATTTACAGATCTAGTTTATTTCTATGTCAGCAATCGAAGGTAAGTTAAACCTGACCTTCTGTCGTTGAACACAGTCTGTACCAAAGATCTGCTGAGTTGCATTCTACCACTGAAACAGGTGACACTATCTAATCTACTCATCAGAGGCTTGCTCAGGTTAATCAGTCCGCAGCCATAGTTCACCTGTTATAATATGACTGGGCTTTAGAGCTGCCAACAGAAGACTGCTGACCAAGGAGCACTGTGAAAGTAGGACACATCAGGGCTTTTCCTGCTTACAGGAATTTATGAGCATCTTGAGGAGGTTTTATCCAAAGCTCGATGAAAACGTTTTTTTCCCCTTGGTTCTTTATGATGTCAGTGAGTGCAAATACCTACAATATGGCCTTCTCATACATACAACTAGTTAAAGCTTCTTTGAATAGGGGCAGCAAATCTGGAGCTAAAAAACACTCATTTCAGGGCTGCAACAAGACTAAATAAGAATGATTTTGAACAGTAAACCTTGCAAAGCCACTCTAGCAGTGCAAGTATAAAAATATCCTCTTAAATCATTCAACTTTCACCTGAAATTGCGAAAGAAGATTCATTTAATTTAAACCTCGTCTTACCTGCAGTACATTCACCAGGATCATAGAGTTGGTGATGTAACCGTAGAGTTCTTGTTGCTTGGCCATGTAGGACAGATTGATTAGAGTCCAGGCTACGATGCCGGGCCGGCCGTTGAAGAATAACTTGAAGTCAAACCACTTGCCTATGCGGGGGTTGAACTCAATACCCATCATGTAGTTATAGAAGATGTTCCCTGTGAACTTGCTGTATAGTCAGAAACAGAGATGGAAGAAAACATGTTCAAAAAGTTGCTTTAAACTTCTGCTCCTCCTACCTCAGTGACACGTGTGCATCAGTACTCACCAGTCCTCAGCGTTGGTGGGGAAAAGATGCGCTTTTATGAAAGCAAAGGTGGACACAGCATAGCCCAGTATGTTAGTGCACCACAGCAGGGGGATCCAGTTGTCGAATATGATCGTGGGAGAAAACCAGTGGAAATAATGTGCGTTGGCAAACCACAGTGCATGAGTGATGAGCCAGCACTGCAGTCCATTGATCTCATACTTGTTAATCAGGCCTTGTGAACAGAGAAAAAAAAAGACAACTATTTCTACATACTGCTTTGATAATAAAAGCCAAAATCTATTAATCTTTTCACAGGCATGGGTATAAAACAGGTCCTCATAATTAAACAAGTGCTGTGGACTGATGAGTGGGTGTATGTGTGTGTTAATCTGTTAATCACCAGCTGGGGTTCGTGCTCCTTCCTGCACACCACCAACATAGCCAGGGATGAACTTGTGGGTAATATCAGGAAAACACATGTACAGGAACACCTAAAGGAAAACACAGAGCATTTGAATTAAAAGACAACAGACAGTTTCTTTGAGTTACACTGCCCTCAAACTCCCCTGCTTACCTGGAAGCTCACCCAGATGGCATAGATCTTAGCAGCTGACCACGAGAAGGAGGGTGCCCGGGCCCAAATGGAGAGCAGGGTGGCCTCTCCTTGGTACAGATCCAACACAGGCTGGGTGATGGAGCACTCATACTGATCACAGGCCATCACAAAGTAGAAGACAATGAAAGGGGCAAAGCAAAGGAGGCCGATTACACTGATGAGGGAAAACCAGTCCACCTCCCTGTGAACAGATCATACATGCACACAGATACAGTGTGAAGACTTCAAGCTGAAACATTATTCACCTGTTTCATATTTCTCTAAATGTGAAATGTGAGTGCAGTACTCTAAACCTACCGTAAATACTTTGAGCCTCTCTTAAATAAGGGTGATAGGACCCCCTAGAGGTACTTTACGGTACTGCATAGGAAACTGAAGTTTATTTTGTTTTGGGGTTTTTTAACCTATAAACTATCTATTATGAATAATTCCTAAAATTAAACATGTATTGGTTAAACAAAATAATTGCTAAGATAAAACTCCATTTTAGTACCAATCAGAATAAAACCTGACTGATGGAAAAGGCAAAAGATTACGAGGAAGAATTACAACAAAATAAATCCATCTATCCATTCTCTTCCGGTTATCCTTTGCAGGCTCGCGGGGGACGTGCTTCATGACTTGGTTCCATGAAGCTGGTTTGCACAATAACAGGAAACTAGAACAAAAGAGCACCAAAATGGAATGCAGCTGTTTTTTATTCTCTTGCATTACACATGTGAAGAGTACAACTTCTACCAAACATCACATGATTCAACAAAAAAGGGAATTATGCAGTTTTTTTTTGTGGATTATCATTAAACTTTCATTTCTTAGTCAAGCATCATTTCTGCAAGGGAAACCATCTTAGCCATGTCAGCTCTGTGGCTTCGGTAATGACCGACTGTCAGTCTGAAATCGATCAAAAACTGTTTAACGGACTGGCTCGAAATTTTACACTGACCTTCGCTTGCCCAGGTGATCACTTTTGCTCCTTAGCAGCTCATCCTTCATCACCAGCAGGTAAATATCATTTGACTGGTCTTATTGTAGATATTTATGGTCTCCAGGTGACAAATCCTAAAGCTGCAGTTATTGTCTCTAAATAAATTGATGGATCGATTCTGCACTGATGTACCACAGAGATGACTGCAGAGACTCGCAGACCAGCCTGGTTGTTAAACTGGGAAACAACAAAATGTTCCGTGCCAGCATACCTGACGACATATTTGCAGCAGGTGAACGTGAACTGTAATGAGTGCTGCTCTCCTTGTGTTTTCAGGGAAATAAATCAAAAAAATCATAGGATAGACTGACATTTATTTTGGGTTATACATAGTAATTAACAGCTTAATATTTCATCTAAAGTCATCATCAGCTCCAGTTTGTGACAATAATGTGTTTATGATCAAACACTTGTCAAAGTAACGACAGTCTCATTAGCCTCAGACATACATTCTGATTAATTTTTAATCTAACCACTTCCCCCTGGTGCATTACTCTCTGTTTACATATCTGTGTGTCTTCTCCCAGCTTTGTACCAAGGCTCATTTGTGTGCCATGAATATATGATGTGTTGATCAAACCGTTTATGATGCCATATCCCAATGACCCAGATAAGTCTGAAGATTGTGTTCTGAATTTCATGGACTTGTTTAACAAATTGTTCCAGGATGTTGCTGAAAAAGCGGTGTGTCAGTATTTCCATTTATAGTTTGTGGAAGATTTCAGTTTTTTGGGGGGTTTTTTTTATAGTCTTAATCTCAGTAGAAATTTTCTGGCGGTCCTCAAACTTTACTTTGTTATCAAAAGTTAAATGCAACAGCACTTTGGTCTTAAAACTCAAGACTAAACTTGAAATCACTTACTGATGTCAGTTAAAAACCAACCAAAATACCAAGTGGTATTTAAAGACTCTTTCATCATCCTGTACATGAATGTAGACATGCTTACATTATGATCATAATAGTGAGATAAGGGTTCGACTGCAGCTTGTTTCAGATAAATAAATAAATGCAATTGCATGTGTAGAGAGTGAGGAAATAGTAGCACCGTTTAATTGAAGCGTTTTTGTTTTTGAATTTTAGAGCTTAAGACATTTTTAAGGTCTGTGTTCTCCTGGCTTAAAAAATGCATTTCATGGAGTAATTAAACTCTGTGTCAAGACTGCTCTGTGTATATTTAAGCCAAACACGTCTATGCATTTTAACATTATTTCTGACTATATGATAAACAAAGATTATATGTTTTTAATGTCCGAGTAGATTGTTTGCAGGAAAGACTCTCAACAACTTTTTTAGGACTTTCTGAGAAGTTTGTCAAAACTGCCAAGGAAAATTTAGGGTGTTTTTTCAGTGAATTCGACTCACCACGCTCTCCCCCACTGTGCTAGCTGCTCCTTCTGTTCAGATCTTTTCCCATTGGCACTGTGCTGCGGTCGTCTCCTGGTGGTCTCCATGGTCACTGCTCCACTCAACTCTGGTGAAGAATTGTGCTATTAGTTTACAATCTGTTATCTACAAATGTGCTGCACTTTGTGCACCACTGCGGTAAGTCGGTCAGATACTCAGTAACTTTCACTGAATGTACCAGCAGTAAGTAACAGCCTGTTATTAACCAAACAGATGTTACCTTCCAGTTCACATATTGACTCTTTTGTGTGTACTTGCTGAACAAACCCTCCAGAGTCACAGTCTCACTGCAAATCTAATCATGCAGCTTACTCCACAGGCTGCACGTTTCTAAACAGATAATGTGCTAATTGGAGGAATAAAGTGCAAATCCTTGGAGATGTGCGATAACAGACAGACCCAACTCGTTTAACAGGAAACCTGACGGCATGAAATCTTTTATTCTTCTTTGTATCTGTTTCATTTTCGCTTCTCTCTTTCACACACAGACACAGTCACGTCTCCTCCGTGTCATGCATTCATGCACTGTTGCTTTACAGTAAACTTAACTGTAACCCATCCTAAGCTAAAAAAGGTAAGTACTAAAACTTACTTTCCAGGAATTTGCATTACCTGCACAAACAGGGGGCGGATCCCCAGAATGTGACCCTGTGAACCGCCCCACAAACATGAGTAACACAAATGCACACCGTTCTGCAGCACTAAAGCTACAATAACAATAAAACTGGAAAACTTCAGTTTAAAACAGTTAAGGCTTTCGTGTATATAGTCCAAACAAGTAAAAACACGCTGTTTTTAGCAGCTTCCTGTAGAAAGCTAAATCTGACGGGGGAGGGGGAAACCCATCGTTGTATAACGTAAACAAAACCTTTAATTTCCGGATTATGTGTTGATAGTATGATTGTTCAGTACATACGTCTGTCTGTCTTGCAAGATCCACTTCCCATAATGCAAACTTAATCTACCGTGTCCATACAGAAATAACTGCGTCCTTTGTTCCATGTACAGTGGATTTTAAAAAGCACACTCACAATTTATTCACGGAATACCGTTAAACACACGCTACACAAATGCACCGTGACCCACTCACCTGTAGATAACCGTAACAAATGAGGGACAACCTTCTCTCCACTCCTTTCCTCTTGCCCAGGTGTTGGTTATAGAATAACAGCTGGAGAGAGCTCACCGTTCAGTTACAGACTCCGCCTATAGCGCCATTAAGTTGTCAGAGTCAGCCAATGCCAATCAAGAGAAGGCGGGCACGGGAAGAGATTCTGATTAGTGATTGGGTGATGCTGACTGGAGCCACAAGCGCCTGATAGCGTCACTTGTGGTTGAATGGTTCAGAAAGACTAGACAACAAACTTCCGACACACACATTCTCTGCCCTTTGACATTTGAGGATTAAAAAGTAAATGTTTTTGGGGTTTTTTTTTAAATGTTAATTACAATAATACTCAAGATATATGTAAGAAAATGACAGACAATTATTCAATTATTGTGTTGACATCGATACACGACAGATTTGGGTCTCTTTTCAAGTAAATAACTAATAATAACTTTTAAAAATGTTTGAAAAGTGTTTTTTTAAACTAATTAAAAAATTAAAGAAGAAAATAAATATGGTCATTTCAATTCCCAAAAAAGGTTGAGAGGCTGTGCAAATTGGAAGTAAAAATGAAGTACAATGACAAGAGAAGATACCAAATGTTTAAGTGCAGGAATTTTATAATTTCATTTAAAAAAAAATACTTGGTCATTTTGAATCTGATGGTAGCAGCATGTGTCAACAAAGCTGGGAGACCTACTGAAAAACAACTGGAGGAACATTTTGCCACTAAATAAGACAACAGATCATTAACATAACCAGTATAAAAATAGCATCTCAGAGGAGTTTATTTTTTTCCTTTTTTAAAGAGTTTCTTAGTAGTACAGGTACAGGTTCATCAATTTTCAAAAATAAACAAAAAGAAAAAAAATTCAGAGAATTAGATAAATCAGTATTGGATGTCAGTGATCTTCAGACACCTGAGGCAGCATTAAAACAGGCAGAATTCTGTCATAAAAACATCCAGAAATCTTTTTCTGGGAAATCCGTTTTGACCAGGATATATCCTTCAATGCACATATTAAACAAATATGTAAGACTGCTTTCTTCCATTTGTGCAACATCTCTAAAATTAGAAATATCCTGTTTCAGAGTGACGCTGAAAAAGTAGTTCATGCATTTATTACGTCTAGGCTGGACTACTGTAATTCATTATTATCAGGAAGTCCTAAAAACTCAATTAAAAGCCTTCAGTTAATCCAAAATGTTGCAGCAAGAGTCCTGACAGGGACTAGAAAGAGAGAGCATATTTCTCCTGTTTTGGCTTCCCTTCATTGGCTTCCTGTTAAATCCAGAATTGAATTCAAAATCCTGCTCCTCACATACAAGGTCTTAAATAATCAGGCCCCATCTTATCTTAATGACCTTGTAGTACCATATCACCCTATTAGAGCACTTCGCTCTCACACTGCAGGCTTACTTGTTGTTCCTAGAGTATTTAAAAGTAGAATGGGAGGCAGAGCCTTCAGTTTTCAGGCCCATCTTCTATGGAACCAGCTTCCAGTTTGGATTCAGGATTCAAAATTCATGTATGCATGTACATAACCCAGCCACTAGATGGCAGAACTCAGCTGTTACATACATAAATATTACAGAAAACATATACCAGTGCTATATAAACTCCAACTAAACACAGAGACACATCAGTCTGAGTTCAGAATGCATTCAGAACTGCCACCGAGTGTATTCATACATGCACCTTATTGTCAGTGCTGTGGAGGGGACTCTTAACAGGACTAAATCTTTGGGATATCTCAAAGAGCGTCTAACTTTCCTATATGAGTCTTTATTGCTAACATAAAATTCAGTGGTCTACCTCCCCCTATATGGCCAAGTGGTATTAGAGGTATGAGTTGTTGCTGTTCTTTTTCCCAGTCAGCCAGCTACAGCAGCTGTAACCTATATTAAACATCTGAGGTCTACTAACCTTCCAAAAAGCAGGCCCCATCTTCTGAATATCAAAATAGTTTTTTGTTTTTTTTTGAATAACCGGTATGTCTCATGTAAGCCCCTACATCTGATGTTTTTGCAACTAGAATCATAAGAGTTCCTCAGGGAAATAATGGGAAAAAACAATGATTTACTTTTAGATATTGTTGTATAAAGATGCTACATGATCCCATCATTTAACTGCCCACTGTTAACTGTTTGGATCATTTTTGAACAGGACTTAACACAATGTAAATCCTAGATCTGATTTCAGAATGTGAAAACTAATATAAGCAAACACAATGATAGTAACAGTAATTATTAAAAGCTGCAGAACAGGAGAGTCCTGGTTATTTGTCTATCTACTTTTGCAATCTGAACAGCTGATGAGGGGCATTTTCTGTGGAATGGCCTCCCTGATCTGAACCCGAGCTGTGTTTTGTTATTGGACTTCTGTGCAAATCACAGTTTGTTCGAACACCTTGTTCGAACATAAGAGTGTCCCTAAGTGCACGTGGCACCAGGAAGCTCTAGGCCGCAGGTCGATGATTGATTTTGTAATCGTATCACCAGACCTGTGACCATATGTTCTGGACACTGGGGTAAAGAGAGGGGCTGAGCTGTCAACTGATCACCACCTGGTGGTGAGTTGGATCAGGTGGCGGGGGAGGACGCTGGACAGACCCGGTGCACCTAAACGTGTAGTGAGGGTGTGCTGGGAACGCCTAGCAGAGGCCCCAGTCCGCGAGATCTTCAATGCACACCTCTGGCAGAGCTTCAACAGCATTCCGAGGGAGACTGGGGACATTGAGTCTGAATGGACCATATTCAGCATCTCCATTGCCGAAGCTGCTGCATTGAGCGGCGGCCGCAAGGTGGTTGGTGCCTGTCGTGGTGGTAATCCCCGAACCAAATGGTGGACACCAGAGGTGAGAGGCGACACCAGGCTGAAGAAGGAGTCCTATCGGGCTTGGTTAGCCTGTGGGACTCCGGAGGCAGCTGACAGGTACCGACAGGCCAAGCGGAATGCGGCTCGGGCAGTGGCTGAAGCAAAAACTCAGGTGTGGGAGGAGTTCGGAGAGGCCATGGAAAAAGGCTTTTGGACTGCCTCGAAGACATTCTGGCAAACCGTCAGGCGTCTCAGGAGGGGAAAGCGGTGCTCCACCTGTGTATAGTGCTGGCGGAGTGCTGCTGACTTCGACTGAGAAAATTGTCGGGCGGTGTAAGGAATACTTCGAGGACCTCCTTAATCTCACTGACATGTCTTCCGAGGAGGAAGCAGAGTCTGGGGATGAGGGGGATGACCTGCCAATTTCTGGGGGTGAGGTCACTGAGGCAGTTAAACAACTCCTTGGTGGCAGAGCCCCTGGTGTGGATGAGGTCCGCCCCGAGTTCCTGAAGGCTCTGAACGTTGTAGGGCTGTCCCTACAATGTTGCGTGGCGATCCGGAGCAGTACCCCTGGACTGGCAGACTGGGGTGGTGGTCCCCATCTTTAAGAAGGGGGACCGGAGGGTGTGTTCCAACAACTGGAAAGGAGAGTTCGTCCGCTAGTCGAACCTCGGATACACGAGGAACACTGCTGTTTTCGCCCTGGTCGCAGAACACTGGACCAGCTCTTTATCCTCTCAAGGATACTAGAGGGCGCATGGGAGTTTGCCCAATCAGTCCACATGTGTTTTGTGGACTTGGAGAAGGCATTCAACCGTGTCCCTTGTGGTGTCCTATGGGAGGTGCTGCTGGAGTATGGGGTGCCTGCCTGCTATGGGCCATTCGATCCCTATACAACCGTTGCAAGAGCTTGGTTCGCATTGCCGGCAATAAGTCGGACTCATTCCCGGTGGGTGATGGGCTCTGCCAGGGCTGCCCTTTGTCACCGATTCTGTTCATAATTTTTATGGACAGGATTTCTAGGCGCAGCCAAGTGGCGGAGGCCTTTCACTTGGCCTCAGAATCTCGTCTCTGCTTTTCGCAGATGATGTGGTTCTCTTGGCTTCATCGGGTGATGGCCTCCAGCTCGCACTGGAACGGTTCGCAGCCAAGTGTGAAGCAGCGGGAATGAGAATAAGCACCTCCAAATCTGAGGCCATGGTTCTCAGCCGGAAACGGGTAGAGTCCCCACTCCGGGTCAGGGATGAGTTCCTGCCCCAAGTGGAGGAGTTCAAGTATCTTGGGGTCTTGTTTGCGAGTGATGGTGAAAGGGAGCTGGAGATTGATAGATGGATTGGTGCTCCGGCCGCAGTGATGCAGACGCTGCACCGGTCCAAAGCTCTCAATTTACAGGTCGATCTACGTCCCTACCCTCACCTATGGCCACAAGCTGTGGGTAGTGACCGAAAGAACGAGATCGCCGATACAAGCGGCGGAAATTAACTTCTTCCGAAGGGTGGCTGGCCTCTCCCTTAGCGATAGGGTGAGAAGTTCAGCCATCCGGGAGGGGCTCAGGGTAGAGCCGCTGCTCCTCCACATCGAAAGGAGCCAGCTGAGGTGGTTTGGACATCTGACAAGGATGTCTCCTGGGCGCTTCTTGGGTGAGGTGTTCTGGGCATGTCCCACCGGGTGGGGGGGGGGCAGACCCAGGACACACTGGAGCGATTATATCTCTCGGTTGGCCTGGGAACGCTTTGGTGTTCCCCCGGATAAGATAGAGGAGGTGGCTGGGAAGAGGGAGGTCTGGGATCCTCTGCTTAGGCTGCTGCCCCCTCGACCCGGCCCCTGATAAAGCGGAGGAAGATGGATGGATGTTAGAGATTCCAGCAGTGCATCACTCTGTCCATGCAATCAGCACCAAACACAGATCTTCTGAAGCTATTTAATAACAATAAATAGATGGGGCTGCCTGGGCATGAAGTCACTCTACACGTTCAAACACAAGGTTGTAAGTTTATTTTGCAGTGTTTGGAGGACTAGAAGATAAAAGAACTCAGTCCTGATTTTGACTCTTCTGCAAGTGCCTCCCTGATGAAAAGCTCTGTTTCTTGTGTTAACGTCTCAAATAACCCCCATCTTTCTCCTTTTCTTCAGTTTCGTTTAGTGGTCTCTAATACTTGCTTCCGTTTCATGTAATTCCTCCCTTATCTCCCTCTGCGATTTCCCACATGTTTGTTTTTCACCAGTTTTCTGTTTCTGTAGTCCTTATTCTCTTTCTGTCTTTCCTCTCCTCTCTTCTATACTCTTTGATCAGGTGCCTTGTTGCTATGCTGTATCCAGACAGTGTGATGTATCTGGGCCAAGCAGCAGTCAACAAAACTTCACAATGGCTGTCTCTGAGAGAAAGAAAAGGTTTTGTGCTGTTGGTACCTTTTGTTACCTTGTGAAAGGTGAAATTTGATGTAAAAATGTGTCAGTCTGCTCTCAGGGAGTTCAGTCATTGAATACTTTTTGTTTTCTGTTTTTGGATTCCTGTGGAAATTTCACATTGTTTCATAAGGAACAAGATATATTAGTAGGCCAGGATCACATATTAATGAAACCCAGTCAGTTAAAATTACAGCTGTTGTTCTTGTTATATCTTTTTTTCCTGCTTCTTTTTTTATTTTTCTTTATATTTGTTGTTCATGGCTGTTGTTTACTTTTCATTGACTTCTGCCTGCTCCACTCTGTGTGTAATGAGAGGCTCGCACATAAAGGCTTTGTGAGGACATTCACTGACATTAATGAATTTCGAAACCTGTTAGGTGTCAAACCCTCATAACCTAAAATTGCCCATTATTGTATATCATTTGTTTTGTATTACTTTAATAACTGGGAATGTTTTAATCCATGTGTTAAATGGACCAGAGATGCATATGCACACACATTAATCTCCTCCTTCTGATTGCCTGGATGTGATGCAGGCTCATCAGCTGGGTAGACCATTAAGATGAAATGTGTGGCACATGTTTTTTTAACAATGTCCTTATCTGGTTCTAGATTTTACTTTTTGTGACATTCAAGCCTCTGTTCCCTTTATGATTCATGGATTATTCAAACTGAAAAGGTTAATATGAATATGAAAGTGCATGGAGGAAGGTCTGTGCTCTGTTTCTGCGTGTTTGCGTGATTATTATAAAAAGAACTACTGGCAGTGGTGGCGTGGCACATAAGGTGCATGGGTGCTGGGCCTGGGGGTGGGGTGGGGGTTTGTCTCATTGCCTGACATGTTTTACTCTAATCGGATCCCCTGGGAGAGTGCATGTGTGGGTCTATATGCCTGTATAATGTTCTGAATTTATGAATATTGTTTATACGTGTGCCACTCTCGATCGTGCATACTCTGTGTACAACTGTGTGCTCGCTGTGAGTGTGCCAGTGTCTTCTGCATGTGAGGCCCATGCTGCATCATAGACACAGTGCAACATAGCTCTTAAATTATTTACAAATAAATGAAAGTGAAAAATTAATGAGAGCAGATTCTTTCTTCTGTTTGTCCTCCTCCTTACCCCCACCCCTGTCCTGATGTAAATATCCTCACGCCCTCCAATCTCCTGCTTAGTCTCACTATCATTGTCATTAGCACAAAAATTCAATACTCAGCTTATTCTTATTACTGTATATCTGCAAAAAATGTACATACAAATTAATTTCAGAATGACTTTAAGCTATGTGTCTCCATCCATTCATCCATTTTCTTATGAGTTAATCATATGAAAGTTCACAGGGACAGCCTGTCCCATTGTCTCAGTATTGCTCTTTGCTAATAATTTAAATAATATAATGTATCCACAATACATTGTCTCGTGTACTTTAGCTTAAATCTGTCGTATCGTATAGGAAAATTGATAAAGCCTGCATAGGTAAAAGCACTATCCTGATATATTTAGAGCCTCTGTTGGCAGTTTCAAGTAGTTTCATGATGTTCAATAGAAAACCAGTTAGAATAAAAAAGAAGGCTATGGCAGGGTATTCTTCACCATCTGATTAACAAGTTGCTAACCTATGAGTGTACAGGGTCCCTTAATTCCTTGGTTATATCTAATCCTTGCTAGTGGAGACCAGTTACAAAAAATCAAGATGGCTGTGGTGAAAATGGACAGCTTGAGGTGACAAATGGACTATATCACAGTAGCTACATCTGTCTTTCATATACTTACAGATCAATTTTTGACCAGGTCAAGGTCACGGTTTGATTCAGAGATGGCAGTGTAAGCAGAGAAGCCCAGACCTTTTACATACATGCATTTTCAGCACTCAGAAGATGCTGCTGTGAGGATTTCCTTCATTCTCCTGTCCAGCTGACTACTAAAAGTCTAATGAATTTTAATAATTACAAGTCTTCTCTGGAAAAGCATAGTGGCCTGTTTCTCAGTGTAGTATTGTTGTCATTCTTATTTTTCACTTCTCTGACAAATGAACTTTTATTTATTTATTTACTTATTTATTTATTTACTTATTTATTTTTTTATTTTTTTTATTATTTAGACTAAAAGTTAGTTTAAGACCATTAATACAAGCTTTAATTCAAGGTTAGGCTTCATTTGTAACAGGAACAAAATCATGATGTGACCTGAAATTCACATATATTTGTGGCAAATCAGTTTTACAAAACAATATAATTACTTGTAAATACCACTTTGCAATGAAGTAGAGAAAAACAGAGATTTAAGTAATTTTGTTAAATAAATGTTACTTTTGTATTTCATGCTAATGTACGTAACATGTCTGTACAATAAACATGTAGATGTAATGAAACAAACCCAAAGAGCATCCCATGGGGCCCGAAGAAAGCAGCCCAGATGGGCTTCGTGAGGAGTCACTTCACAATAATTTATTTACAGAAATTCCAACACTGATGACGTCTGATGACAGATTCTGATGTTTGTGAAAAAATAGGTCACATCAACACAGATGATTTGCTGTTTAAATTTATCAAATCACACCGGGAGCTTAATTTGTGTTGGGTTACTGAAGGGACATTCAGTGAGTGCAGCATGTTTTTTAACCTCAGCTGGCTCAGTAATGCAAGCAGAAAAGTCAAATGTTTAAGGAGACCATGCTGTCCATGCCCAAGAGATAATGTGGGAGCAGAGCTAAGTGCATTCCCTGGTTTGTCAAAAATACAACCCAAGAAGAATCAGCCTGTCCTTCATCCAAATTCTTAAACACGTTTTTTTAAGATAGCAATTAATTAGTCTATAACAAAGCCAAGACAGAGACGGACAGCCCAACACAGTCATATGCAAGATACCAACGACATTGAATATGCTGCCAATTTACTGTGTTGAGCAAACTGGAGTACGTGAGAAGAAGAAAAAAGGAGGTGATGGCCTCTTGAGGCTGACTCTAAAGGGAATGAATCCCCATAGAATCAGTGTAGCAGAAATAAACATGTTTATAGCCTGGTACAAAAAACTGTTTTGGTCTCTGGAGCTAACTGTCACCTTTGCAACAACAAGTCTTGCAAATGAAAATGTAAGCTGTTTGTGCCTAGCCTAAAATAACGAGCGCCCCCTACAGGTGACTGGATACAATGCAACACAATATGAGGTGGTTTCACAAAGGCATGAAAATTTATGATTAACATTTTATTAACAAAGTATCTTAAAACGAACATCACTCAGGCGCATCACTCAGCAGGTACAGATAAAGACAATGGCCATCTTGTTAAAAGGAAACGCCCCCAAATGCTGAGAGCAGTCATGGAACCAAATGATGGATGTTCAGCTCGCCTCATCACCTGCAGCCAGCTGAAAATAAAAGTAAGTTTGTACCAATAAAAAGTGGTTGCCTACATGGAATTTTGAAGAATAAAGTAATTCTTGCAAAATATTATCAATCTTTTGAGCTCCACAGCCAGTAAAAGTGCACTCCTGCCTTCAGTGCATCTGAAGTAATGTGCTGATTGTATTTGAAACTGTGAGTCATCATGTTTGTGTCTAACTGTTAGCTCCACTGAGTACAATCTTGAGGAACAAGTCACTACATTTTTAATGACTATATAGTTAACCGATTTAACAAAGAACTGAAACACAACAGTCACTTGCCAGGAAAAGGTATGGAGAGCGAAAGACGCCTGATTGTGTTGCTGTAGAAGTCTTGGCAGAAGAAAACACAAGGTGCATGGATTTTAATTATAACCCTCCATTTGGAGTTTGCAATGGTTTAAAATCAAGGAAGTGGCCACTCTGATAGCTGTGGAAGATAACTGCCAGCTCTGAACGTGACCTCTTTACTTAATATTTCTGTTTCTGTGTTTTATCCTGGTGATATTTGTGATCTTGAATTTTGGATCACGTCTCATTATTAGTGAGCCCAGTACTTTTTTTTTCTTTTTCTGTTCATGCACCTCATGTTCATATTCTGTGAGCCTTTCCTTTAGAACATCTTGATTTTCAAAATTGCCAAAAATATTTCCAACTTCCTTCATGTCAACATAAACAACTGCAACATTAAAATACCTGGATTTGAACCTAAATTTATTGACTGTACGGTCAAATTCTGTGAATCCACTGAAAACATGAATTTACATTCTTTACATTTCCCCTCTCTTGATTAAATCTTTATGATGCTGAGCTCATGTGTGCCTGCATGATCGCACAATGTCGGCACCATGTTAATTTTGTAAATAGTAAAATCAGTGTTCAACCCTTCTTGTTGTTAAAATGTGAAAATGTGATCATGCTTAACTGTTTGCATACATCTGCACAGGCTTGTGGCAGATACTGCCTCTGTATGACAACATGTGTGTTCTTCAGAGACTGTTGTGTGTGTGTGTGTGTGTGTGTGTGTGTGTGTGTGTGTGTGTGTGTGTGTGTGTGTGTGTGTGTGTTTCTGCGAGCATATTGTTCATGTGTCTATGTGCATCTGTGTGCGTGTATTACTGCATATTGTGACGTATGCGTGTGTGTTTAGTCTGTGAGATGCGTCAGTAACTGGGGCAGAACTGATTGTTGCTGATGGCTGAAGGCAAGAGCAGACCTACATTCTGCTCTGCCATACAGAGGAGGAGGAGGAGGAGGAGGGTGATAAAAATTGGGGTCTTTTCTGTTCTCCTCTCCCTCCATTATCCCCTCTCCTAATATATCTCCCATGCTTCTCCTTGCCCTCTCCTCTACATTCCCTACATTTTTTTCCCTTTTGCCTGGTGTGACACTTGACAGTCATATGGTCTTACTCAGCACACTGAGAGGAAGTGATAGAGGAGGGAATAGAAGCGAAAGAAGGTCATGAGATAAAGGGTACAACATCTGCAGAGGGGTCCAGAAAGAAAACATCACGACATCGATTTGTTTTCCAATATATAAGGATTACAAGAAGAGACACAATGCTCTAAATGGAGATTCAGAAACACTTGATATGCAAAACTAAAAATTAAGCATTTCAAATAAATAATACGGTGCACACTCCCAGAAATAGGGGTGCAGTAAAAGTCAATAGTGTTTCTACAGAAATGTGCCTCCTAGGGCAAATTATTCAGCCTAAAGGCAGCTGCGTACTGATTTTAGAGCTAAAAAGAACTGGCAGCACATCTTCATGATTTCAAATAAAACTAAACAAAAATGAAAATTCCTTTTTATGAAATATAAACTATTTGATTTTTCGTTTGAATGATTGGGTTTGAGGGGATTTGATGTCCTTGTGCCTAGTGGAATTTCTTTGTTTGCCAATGAAAACAAAAGGCAAAAGATCCAACTAAACAGTCGCAAATACAAAATAAACTGACTCACTGACTCGAAGACAAACAGACAGAACTACTACCTACAATGTGGGAGAACACGACAGTGAACAGAGGGAAATGCAAACAATATACACACAAGGAGGATAACGAGGGAACAGCTCACAGATGGGAACACAGCTGACACTGATGAGACAGGAGGAGCAAAACTGAACACAGCACACAAACACAAGACTATCAAAATAAAACAGGAAGAACAAACACTGAGACCATGACTAAGACACATGGGCTTGACACTGAGACTGCGGGAGAAAACAGAAAGCAAACATACAACACAGAGGCATGATAACCGAAACCTGAAGACTGGACAACAAAACTAAGACTATGTTTAGAAAATACTAAACATAGCAGGAATACAACAACAACAACCAAAACCTGGAACACAAACTAAACGTTAGAATATTAAATGAATCAGAATCACAAAGGTCCAAATACATAAACACTGGACCATGACAGTCACAGTGTATTATCATTTGGTCAGCAGCGGTTTACTATATGCCACACATTACCCAAAGGCCTTCTGTATTTTATGAGGCTATTTTTGTCTTTGGGGAGCAGTTTACATTCTGCAGTTAAAGTTTATGTTTGGATGTAGGATTGTGGTATTTTTAGCTTGTTTATTCTTAGCTGGACTTTTATATGAGATGCTGGGGACTACAACAGTAAAACTTTACAGGCCTCTAACTATTACCTGGAAGTTTCTTGGAAACAGAGTTGTTTATATGCTAACCCGCAAGACATGTTTTATTTATTTGGGTTTAGTTAAGTTTATGAATTGTTTTTCCTCAAAACAAATGCTCTGTGTAAATTCAGTTTGCAGATAGAGTAACGAACCATGTGACGTAACCATCACAAATCTCCCCCATGTGGAAAGAACCTTGTGAATTTCCTGGGAAAGTAGAATGACAAAACACTGAGAGAGATGAGTGACAATGGCAATATTTGGAAGAAATTTGTGCAGGATTTTAAATAAAAGGGTTGAAAGACATGGCTTTTTACAGTGGAAGTTGGATGTCATTGATTCCCAGCCCATACCTAGAGTCTTCTGACACTGATGCTGAATCAGAGGCCAAACAGAAAGACAGTGATGTGCAGACTGGGATGAAACACTGTGGCATCGGCACAAAAAAAAAGGATTTGAGGTGGAAGCACAGTGACGGGGAGCAGTGACTGGACATCACTGCCAACTCCACAAAGTGGGACAGTGCTGTGGCTGAGGAACAAAGCCTCAACCTCAACAACAATCACTAAATCTGTACTTGAGAACAGAATAACTCATTGTGACATCTTCAGTCAGTGTCTGATTACCAATTAACTTTGACAGCATTTTCTAACACAGAGACTAAAACCAACTAAACTCAGAAGATGAAATATCAGTTAAGAAAGCACTTGTGATGCTCTGAAAGGCAGTAAGTAACAGCATATATCACGTTTTGGCACAGAGAACCTCCACCACATGGTGTACCAAAGGTCTTGTAGCTAATTCTGTTATTATATGTAGACTAATGTGAGTTTCCTCTATCAATATTAATATAGGAAGTCTTGATGCACGCTCAATCATCTAGCTAAATAAATCCCAAAAGCTTGATTCTGTTCAGCTACATCCAGATGAACAGAATCAACCTTTTGGGATTATTATAGAAAGGGGGGGAAAAAACTAGAATACCATCAGCAAACAGATCAAATGTTTAAACTAAGACAATTAATTATTTCATCAAAAAATACTGCCTCATTTTGAACTTGACATATTTTATAAAAGATGGAACAGGGGCAACAAAAGGTTGGAGAAGTAAATGCTAAAAGAAACAACTGGATGGAATATTTTAAACTAATTAGGTACATTAGCAACAAGTTAGTAACATGAACAGTGTGATCCAGAAGGGTCACGTATTCTCTGGAACAAAGCACACATAAAACGGACTGAGGCAAATTTCAATTTCAATTTCAATTTCAATTTTATTTCTATAGCACATTTAAAAGTCACAGGTACAACAAAGTGCTTCACAGACGAGCCATACAATTGAATGTCAAATGAGGCAAATTCTGGAATTCACACATCTGGAAAAGCACCATCAGTGCTGAAAGGTGTATACAGAGTTCAGGGCAATACATGCTCCCATCCAAACGGCATCTTTTTCAGGATCTTCAGTAAGGCAATGCTAAACTGTACAGTCAAAGGAGGTTGGAAAGAAAGAAACTGGACTTCAGAACTAAAGCTTTCTTTCCAAACTTCTTAGACTCCCATGCCCTGCACAGACATCTCTGTGTTATTGCATATATTACAACAGTATGGATTCATAGTAAAGGAGCCAGGGTACTAAACTGGCGTGCAGTCCAGAGCTTTCACCAACTAAAAACCTTTAGAGCATCATGAAAAGAAAAATATAAGTGTCCCGACTGCTGAGCAGATGAAACCTGTATCAGACACGAATGAGACAACATTCCTGTCCCCAGAATCCGACAACTACTATCCTCAGTTCCCAGACATTTATAGACGCCTGTTAAAAGAAGAGATGCTACACAGTCGTAAACATGCTTACTTTCTTGAGACGTGTTGCTGCAAATGTAATATGTTTTCTATGTTTGAATGTGAATAAAATAAGCATTTATGAGATTTTCCAATCATTGCAATATGTTTCATTCACATTTTACACAGCACGACAACTTTTTTTTGGAATGAATGAATGATGGATAAATCATTAGGTTGCATATTCACTTCAAACGGAGTCACCAGATGCCAATCTTTAAACCTGTTGAGAACATTTTCTTGCAGTTGGTCAGTAGAAGTTGCTTATAGGAAATAACACCTGTGGGCTAGTGAAGATGTCTTATTTTGTATCAAAAATCTGCTTTCTGTCATTGTATATGTCATTGAAAAATGCTGCAGTGGCAATAATCACAGCTGCATTTCATTCATGTTGTACGAAAACAAAGCAGAAGGTTTCTGTTATCTGTCTTTGAAAGAAATTCCATCTGACAATAAATAACTTTCTTGAAAAGGCGAACAAACACCAGATGACACAAACATAAGTTCACATCTTGCAAGACACTCTTGTGCTGAAAACTCCTTACATCTGCTTTAAGCAGGGCGTGCCAGTTTTGCTCAATTTCTGGTGCTTCCTCACAAAAGAAATGCAGCATCATCTGCTTTTAAGGTCAGCTGACCCCTGACCTCTGACCCTACCCAGGGACATTGCAGATTTTGCTTTGCGTATGCGTGGAGGGGCATCAGTAAAATACATCACCACACAGAAATTCTCACTCCAGATTTCAGTAACAAATGGATCCTTCAATATAAAAATATATTAATCAACAGTAAACAAATCTGATATGCTGGTTTGGGTTAGCTTTGTTTTATTGTTTGATGTGCATCCACAATGGACTAATGTCAAAATGTAAATGTACATGCTTTTAATTAAAATGCTGTAATGTATTCATAAATAAATAAATAAAAAGTAAAATGATAAGTAAAACTATTGCTTCACTCATACATCATTATGAAAGGCCAGTGCTGTATAGCCGTAATCTCCCACATTTAATAGTAATTTAAATCTTTATGCCTATAGTGTTGTCTCATTTAACCTCCAAAAAATGTTTTGGCATGTGTGCCTTTATCAGGGAGTTAAAAAGCTTTCATAGAAACAGCAGCTCGTTTCTGGCAAACCTCCACCTGGGGTGAAAGTGGAAAATTATACAAGTGGGTAAAAATACGGAAATATGGATACCAAAGGGAATCTGTCACGGGGTGGAAAGGGACAAGTCATCTAAGTTTGTCTACTATGCATGTTTTGCTGCGTTTTACCTTTTTAATGTTTTAATATTGTACATTGGGTTATTTTTATGAGTTTTACTGCATGTTTTAATGGTATTTATTTGGTGACTTGTCCTGGAAAGACTCCGCCCCTACCTGATAATAAACTGATCACACCTGCGAGAGATCCCAGAGAGGCCAATAAGAGGGCCTG
>NW_005187420.1:1403413-1414309 GCF_000239375.1 Pundamilia nyererei
TTTTTGTGACTTTTATGCCGTGGTGGATCCCACTGGACTTTTAATGTTGTGTTTTATTGATTTTTATTGTGTTATCCCTTGGCCAAGGTTATTTTAATTCATTTTACATTTTTAACTATTTAAATATAATAAATTATATTTTTAATCTTGCAGTTTAAATTGTGTGCTTTCCCTTGGCGGCTCCACTGTTCTGCCCGTTTTTAGGAAGGTTTCCTTCCTTTTAAAAACACAAAACATTTGGAAATAAAATCAGCCTTTCCGCTCCGTTACAAATCCATATAACCCAGACCAGTGCTGGAGTCCAAAAAGGCCGTCAACAGCCCGCAATCAAAATTTCCTAAGCATTCCAATCCATGTATTAGTCCATTCCACTTATTACAAATATTATTGATGTGTTTTCAAAACAACAACACAGTTAATAAAGATGTAAAAATTATTTTTTTACGTTGAAACCAAGCACACCATTGTTTTTCTTGTGACATTACCAATAGGTTTGATGTGTCACATGGCCCTCTTCCTAGTGAAAAAACAAAAGTTTTATCCAAGATGGCCGACTTCTAAATGGCCACCATGGTCACCACCTATCTTGAGGAGTTTGCCCCCTCACATATACTAATGTGCCACAAACAGGACTTTAATATCACCAACCATTCCCATTTTATTACGGTGTATCCATATAAATGGCCCACCCTGTATTTTTATAGCACATCTCTAAGGGTAAGTATGGACATCTTGATTGTTTTTACTTCTGTTTTTGTGAATAATCATTTTTATTAATTCTTTTTTTCCCCAGATTATATAAAGCTAACTGCCAATAGTTCAAAATGATAGTGCTGGGTGTTTTTCTGAACTGGATGTGACTCAGGCTCTTTTATTAGACATCCACGCCTTTAGTAACAAACATGATCATTATAAACAGCGCCGCTTCCATCACTGGCCCCATGCAGGCTTAGCTTTGTCATATGTGATTCACTGCAGTAACTGAATCATCATTCTCTTTTGAGATCATTGCAACATCCACTGACTAATCTTTTGATTTTAAACCATTTCAAGAACAATAAATATTTAAAACCCATAAATCTATATAAGCTTTACTTTTGAATCCATTGTGTTCTACCAAAAATGCTTAAAGCCCCTGACATGTCCGGTTTCTCTTCATTCTGTAAAAAAGTGTCAACAAGAGTAATAAGAGTAGAAAAAAAGTCTTAATTTCTTATATAGAGAGGGAGCATGTGTGCCCCATACACATTCGGTGAATGCAAGATTTTCTTTTACATGCAGGCTAAAATTCAAGAACCACAAACGTAGCTGAACTAGGATGGAGAATGACAAAACCCAATTAAAAATGCAGCGTCCAGCCTGAGGATGAGGGCCCAATCAGTGAGAGGTTGTTGTTTGTGTAGATCAATCAAGCTCTCTCAAGGGAGACAAAGCAACTCCGGAGGGTTTTTGGTAACAATGAGAGGGAGAGTGTTACTGATGATTGTTTAGCTTCCATCAAAAGGAATTTGAAAAGGTAGAGTTAGCTCTAAAGCACCTGTACAGCCACCCCAAGGAACAGAAACAGGCCAGCAATTTAACTAACAGCAAAGTCCTAGAAGCATATTGTTTTGTCTCATTGTTAATGTCTCTACTAGCAGTCAAAGTATTAGTTTAAGGTAACCCTTTCAGTTACAAATGGAGGCTGCAGGCCATCAGAACCAGCACGGTGGAGATGTTTGATGACTGGATGTCAGGTTGATGCCGCGAGCTCTTTGTAGAGTTTGTCGAAACTGTCCTGTGGAGTCTTTGCAGTGTAATGAGGTGGATTCTCTTGGTGGGAGATGTCATTGACCTCGAGTCAACATGATAGGTGTTTTTCATTTTACCCGTTAGTGGTTTTAATGTTGTGGGAGATTCATGTAGTCATCATCTCTGTTAGTGACCTCTGGCTGTCCTGGACTATTGTGTCCAAAGACATTCAAATACTCACAATGAGGAGCCTCTGCCAGCTGTTTTCCATGACAAGCAAAGAGCCAATAACAGCTACGTGATTCATTAGCAGGTGTTTTGAAAGAATTTTTACTTTTAATATATGAAATGCAGAGAAGATACACTAGTACGGGCTCTTTTTAGGCTTTAAATAAATAAAACTAAATATTATGTTACAACGTGTGTATGAAGCAACACTCCTATCATGAATCTGGTTGAAGGTCTCTAATGTCTTTAATAATATGTATTTTAAGACCTTTAAGCATGACAGTAACAAAAAATAAATAATAAAGCCAAAAACAGGATAAAAGGGGAAAGTGAATCATTGCTGTTATGTGTGCATCACTGTATACCATCAGGACCATCTGGGCCACTGTTAGCAGAGTGCAAGGAATCTTTAAATAGAAATCAGCTCCAGAGTTAGGAATGCAGTAAAACCTTGTCAAATTGTTTTAACCTGTCTGGAATCTGTCACTTTACCATACACAGCTGTTACTACACCCACACTGTTTTCATGACTCTTTGAAGTATGTTTACTTTCTACACTGAGCCGATCATTTTCAGGAAAGGCCTCATGAGAGATAATGAGAACCAAAGGAGAGTTTTTTGCTGCGCTTGAACACATGCTCTTCAGCTTTCTGCAGAGTCCAAGTGAGCGAGTAATGTGTGATGTGTGAAGGAAGACCAGACAAAAGAAGACGCATAAACACACGAGGGGTTACATTAAGACGTAGAAAGCATTGGCTATGTCATATGCATTACATCCTTCAGTCAAGGTCACCAGTGTAGCCATAGAAACACATAGATGCACATATACATAATACACAGGAGTTGCATGGGTGCATTTTCCCTGCACAAAAGGAGGTCTCTAGGAGGATGCTGAACATTTGGCACGAGCTTAGAGCTAAGTGTTTGTGTGTGTGTTCAGAAATTCATCCCTGTGTGCATACCAATGTGTATTACGTCAGCTATCGCTTCCTCTCTATTATTAAATCCCCCTTTTTTTACAGGTAGTCTCATTTAAGAGTTGTACACAAAAACAACTGGAGCATACACAGACAGAAAGACAGATCACCTCTTTTCAGAGTTAAAAATACATGCTGTATGAGAAATATATCTACAAGGACTATGGGACAGTGTTACAGAATCATGAAGAGGGCATTTGTATATTCCACCTTAAATATTGTCCATCTGATGATCTGGAATTTTGAGAAGGTTTGTGGTTTCTCTGGTTGTTTAAACTCGACACACAAGGTGTTCCAATAAAAATGGAATATCTTTACACCGCACTCTGAAATCTTCAACTCGTAACAACATTTTTCTGCTTGAAACCAATTCCATCTAGCCTCTCCGTTGTTGTCCCAAGAATTCCTTTGACATGCTTCATCTATAGTCTCAGAATTACCACCCCACTGTGACCTTTGACCTTTAAAGCATCATTCTGGCTGTGTGGCGCATCATGTTACTGTTATGCTGCCTACATATACAGTAGATGGTGAATATGGCGTTCAGAAAGCACAGATTTTCTTTTTTTCTTTATCTGTCCTTTATCTTTACAAAAAAAAACATTATCAAGAAATGCCTTTATTCAGGAGCTTTTTCCCCCATATCCAGCAAACAACAACCCCCCACTGAAAGGATTTCTGCTCATACTAGAACTGCCTCAGGAAACATTTTTGTAGTTAGTTATGGCTCTGAAAAAATGATGTAACTGTCTACATGAGAGGCACAGTGGTTTAACAGTAGCTACCAAGAACCTTATGACCGCAGTCATCTTTATGCATTTTCTGACTCAAAAAGCATAAATGTGACTCACAGTAATTTGACTACATTAATGAACACTGTCAGAGTTCATTTCATCACTGTAGAACCACACGACTCCTAAATCAGCTTTTATTTTCATACTCTCTCAGAGTTACTACTGCATTCTTTTAACTTTACACTCAGCAGCTTCTATGAAGATTAAAGTGTGAAATGCCTACAGGGGGCGTTTTTTTAAATGCATGCAGATGTGTCATTTGGGTGTTTTATTAAGTGTTTGTAATGTCATGTAACAGTAATCGGCTTTGTATCAAACTGAAATTTTAATATTAACAGCAGTGTAAATATAAATATTAATCCCCAACTCCCCAACCTACTCGTTTTTCTTTTTTCTTTTTCTTTTTTGGATAGTGATATGGCCAAAAACAGAAAGACCAAAGTTTCAAATAATGAGATAATGATATGTATGTCCAAGTAATCTCCTTGAGCTACAGACTCAAGCTTTAGACTACTCTAAATGCTCATTCAGAGTTATTATTTTTACAGTCATGGATTTGTATGTCAATGAGAGTGAACACCCCTAATATGGTCATGTTAGGTACACAGCCCTGAGTGTGAGCACTGAGACTGAGCTTAACGGAAGGAGGCAAAACTGAAAACAGAAAAATAAAACTATGAAGCTGGAAATGAGAACAATTAAACCAGTTTATTTCAAAATAAAACATATTATTTATTTATTTAAGTATGCAACACACAATGATGTGCATTATACCAAATATAAATTCATCGTTCCCAGTTGTTTCCAGTTTGCTGCATGTCTTTAAACTGTTATTTTTTATGTTCAACAGAAACGGTACAGTCAGTGAAACAGTTGTTTAGTGAGGATATAAGCATAGTCAGGTAGCTTTAACCTCAGTCAAGAGGTTCTGTTTAGTCACTTGAATCATCACAGGTGTTTTCTACCAGTCATCTACATGTGCCCGTGCCAGCACACCTACCAGACAGAGAGGACACACCACGAACTGTAAATGGCCTGTAAAATGGCCTGTAAAATGGCCTGTATTTATATAACGCTTTACTAGTCCCTAAGGACCCCAAAGCGCTTTACATATCCAGTCATTCACCCATTCATTCACACACTGGTGATGGCAAGCTACATTGTAGCCACAGCCACCCACTGAACTGTAACCTCTAACAGTTTCCAAACAGCTGTTATGAGAGGGGAAACCTATCCATAAAGATATTTTTGTACCGTAAACTGTAAACCATGGCATGGTATCTAAATAACTGCTTCTTCTTAAGGATCAAAATAAAACAGAGTCAACTTTTATTTTTAATTACTTATTTATGTATTTATTTATTACTCTGAGTAACTGGTATGGAAAATGAAGTGTGTTGGACCTGAAGATGTTTTGCCTCCTGGGTACACCAGTGAACTCATGTCACAAGAGGGTAGCAGGTGGAATTTCAGAAATAGCCACAATGTCAAAAATAACCACTCATACATGTCACTGAATGGTTAGTGGTTTAAACATAAATCAGGTGGTCAGTACGCATTCCTACACACATACACACACTCTGCTAGTATCTAACTCTATCTGACAGTAAGCCCCATGCTGTAGTGTGTGTGTGTGTGTCTACATGCATGTATATGTGCCTGCGTGCGGCCATGTGACACACCGTCCAGGATTGTCCAGCCTCCCCTTTTTGTGACTCGCTTGCACGGATCGTATTACTGGCTGCTCTCCCTGCACCGCTGAGCCCACCGCCTGTGCACCAATCACAGCCTGTCGTTATTTTACCTACGAGCACATGCATGCACGAACGCACAGACACAGGCTCTGACACACCACATCCCTGTGATTCTCCGCTGCGTTCACATGCGTCCCCGCGTTGCGCTGGCTGCGCCAAGATGAGCGTGGTCGCCCCGGTACCATCTCACCGCCTGAGTGGGAGGGAGTGAGAGAGCGCAAGAGAGAGAGAGAGAGAGAGAGAGAGAGAGAGAGAGATTGTGTGCCTTTCCTCTCTCAAACCCAATCTTACCTTCTCCTGGAAGAGACCGCAACGAAGCCGTTTGTTTCGGCATCGTTCTTTTTTTCCCACCCCTCCTCCTCCTCCCGTTCTTCCTGCATCCCTCCCGTTATTGTCGGTCTCCCGGTTTTCAGAGACCGGTCGTGATTTTGTGGAAATAATTTTTTTGTATATTTTTCCCTGCTGGGTGTTGGTAGCGCGCAATTGGTGCGCGCTTCTAAAAATTCCGGCGAATGGTGGATTTGGCAAACATGGAGACGGTGGAGAAGGAATGCGGGGCCCTCGGTGGTCTGTTCCAGGCGATTGTCAACGACATGAAGGTAAATGAAAGTTTATTTATAAGAATTTGTTGCCACGGTTAAACACATGTGCTCCCTCTCTGAAAATAGCGGTGTCCTGCAGCCTATTCCCAGCTGGTGCTCTCAGATGGGCTACACGGTTAAAATACCTGAACACACGCCGCTCCTTGAAAGCTAATGCTGATTCGTCTTCTATTTAACAATGAGGTGAATGAATGGATGATGGCAGCCTTTTACTGACAGTGATGCGGCGGCCCGGTGGGTTATTGGTGCGATCCGACCCCCACCGCCTTCCTCACGCCCGGAATATTGACTGCGCATGCAAACGTCAATCCATTCTTTTATTTTATTTTCATTTATTTTATTTTTTTTAATGCAATCCTCAAATCTCAGTCCAACCACAACAACCAGGCACGATCACCTCGGTTTTCTCTCAGTCTGATCAGGTTTATGCATATGGATAATTTTGCAATCAATTTGTGCTAAATGTGAAGACCAGCTGGGTCTTATATCAAAGCCCTGTGGAAGTGCCCATATTAGCCTGGGACTCCATTCATCTCAACGGCTCCGTGGAGTGGCATGTATAATTGGCAAATATAATCAGATGTGTACCCCTGTCGTGACTGACACATTCCCTCACATGCACACGCCTGAATCTTCACCAGGCTGTCCTCAACCTAAGACCTGCAGCGACTGTGTAAGAATAGGTGCGCGCTCGACTGTTGCATGTTAAGCCTCCGTCGTCCTTGCTTTTCTGGTTACTCTGCGTCTCCGTGAGAGTGCAGCGTCATTGATTTTCTGTCAGGCTGATCCAGCGAGAAAACACAAAAGCACGAGAAGCCGCGCAGATACCTACCCCCTCTGTCCGCGTGTCTGTCTGCCCATACCGCGGCCTGCCTGTCAGTCAGTGATTCTGCAGCAACCGTGGAGTGGTTCGGTACCCACCCAAGCTGAATGTGCACCGGTGCTGCTGTAAGATGCTTTGGATGAAATGGTTGGAGATGCAGTCTCGGGTGTATGCCTGCTTGTCAGACGCCCATGCAGCTCTGCATGCTTTTCTGTCTGCCTGTCACCTGATGACACGCACCCTTCTCTGTATGTTCCACTAAAAACCAGTTTACATGCATGAATGTAAAATACGTAAAGGTTTTTCTGTTGCACTTTTCATTGCTATCTGTATGGCTTCACATGCTAGAGGTCACAGCCAATGCAGCACACTCATTGTGTTGTAAGCATAAATTATTGACTTTCTGTTGTGGGTGAGACATGTCGAAGTGACAGAAGGGGATATGATCCCGGATATCAATATCAACCCACGATCAGAGAGTACTTCCAATGGATCAGTTTTACTTAATACTTAATGTACTTCAAATAATACAGGTGCATGGAGAAATGACATGACTAGCAAAATCCAGTCAATAGTGACTAGAACATTATGGACAATAAAAAAGGAGCATTCCTGTGATTTACTATTAATAGTTTTTAATGATAAAGCAGCAGAAAGAGTAGAATTTTCTGTTTGTAGTGTGCACATCTAAAAGTGATTGATGCCAAGAAGATTGAGAGGGGACTAGAATACCTAGATATCACTTTTTAAAAGTGAAATTCATATTGCAGTTACACTTGCAGCAAATGCAATCCTCTTTTTTTATTTTGCTTTTAACATGGAGACTGGTCAATATGACTCAGACTAAGAGCAGACTACAGCGAGAGTACCACCATAAATCATGTCTCGTATTTACACTCAGCAATAAGCATGTGCAGAGATCTGTTTACAGTGATTGTAGATCCAGTGACTGAAATTTACACATGGCAGTAATGAAAATATTTAGCTTTGTGTGACGTATGATTAGAAGTTAGCAGTAGCAACAGTATGTATTTATACGTTGGTAATGGTTGAGGAATGTCTACTTAGAGTGTTGTAATTGGATACATATTCAGTGGTTATCATAAATCAGTATTTTCATGTGTCTTTACCAAGGATTTGTCATTTTTTTCTCTTAAGAGCTCATGCTCAAACATATGTGTACAATACACATTGAGATGGGTTAATCATTGCTCAAAGAATAGGCTTCTCAGTGCATCAGTGTTTCATTTATTATTCATTTATTTTCTAATGCATCTCCCGTAGATGTTAACCGCCTAACTCAGAAAAATGTGGGTCACTAGAAATTGGGCTAAAGCACTCCTGACCTGATATAGTTTGTATGAATTCCTCAACCAGGCATTGAATGAACATTAGTGAAGGGATAAGAATCATTGAGTCATCAGCCCTCAAACTCTTTTTGATTCTACAGGAAACTCTGTCAGTGTTCATAGCTCACCAAGAAAGAAGCCGTTTGTCAAATGTAACAAATTAATAGTTTTTCTTGGAAACAAGCTGGTTTTGACAGCTTTGGTGATTAAATTGATGCATGACTTGTGCGACAAAATACACACTTCTGAGGAAGCATTTTTAAAATGCCAGTACATGATTTGTGCATAGTACCACAAACATCCACGATTCATATTTAGATTAGATTTGAATTAGTAAAAGACTTGGATACATAATTATATAATAATGTACAGTCATTTGTGAGCTACAATAAAACTGATCGTTATGTTTTAGACATCATATTCTTTAAAATGAAATACAGCACATTTAAAAGAAAAATGTGCTGATTCCTGTACACACACTGTCAAATATTTAAGAATATTCACCATCCCATCTGCATCCATGAACATGTGCACTTTGATCCAAAGGATTTGTATAAATTCGATGTAGTCTACCCTTTCATCCATAGTATTCTAAAATGTTACAAAGCTGTACAACTCCAGGCTTCTATAAATGGTGTTAATTAAAATGCAAATGTAGTGCAAATTAGAAGCCATACTGACATAGCAGTCTGTTTGATTTTTAGATCCTTATCTTTTAATTTAGAAGAAGACTAAGACTAAATTCATCATTCAAGTATTCTCACAACTACTCATGAATTATGAAAACAATTAGAAGATGAAGTGAAAGTAACTGTAAATTGCATACATAAACTGTATATGAACGATGTGCACACCCACCCTGATGTCACTCATTGTTTAGAAACTCCCAGCGAGGTCAGTGTTTTTACTGTTGGTGTCGTGGTGGTTTAAACCTGACACTGTGCTCCATGGATCGCCTACAGCTACAGGTAATGGTCTGCACCAGATCGTCCAAAAATGGTCATGTCACACGCTTGCTGATCAATGCATTTCATGCCTAGAAGAGGCAAACCATGGCAACTACACAATGGAACAGCAGGTCTTTTGCTGTGATACTGGGTTGGCTGATTTTACTGCACTGGCTCCCTATCAGACTTCGAATGTTCACATTAGGTCTCTGCACAGTTAAGCATTATATTAACAAACCTTTGCAGCCATATGTCACCTGCAGGCCTTTCAGGTCTTCTGATCAGGGATCGTTATCCATCCCCAAATTTAGACAAAAAACTGAAGGTGACATTTGCAACCACTCTAGAATTCACTGCCCTCCAGTCTATGATCTGTGATCTCAATGGACTCATTCAAAAAGCAGCTTAAGACTCATCTTTTTAAACTGGTATTAGGGTAACATTTCATTCTATTTTATTGGTTATTCTTTTTTATTGGTTTCCTTGTTGGCTTTAAATTGATCTGAAACACCTTATATATATTATCCCACTAATGGATTCCAACTGCACATGACACATGGTAGTCCTTGCTCTGCTCTTTGGGCTCAGTGAGCTTGGAGCAACCTAGAGCAGGTAGAGGATTTCTGAGTGGCTCTCAGCAAATCTCCTGAGCAGAACAAGGATTATCACTGCCAGCTACAGTCCAAGACAGACAAGGGAATCTGAGGCTGAATGTTATGACAGCGACCTTGCCAGTAAGCCAGCTGGTAGGAAAACAACAGGCTCAGGAATGGACCACGGGTAGCTGTGAACAGAGACTGAAACCTCAAAATGTGAATTAGGAGTTTGTGCATCAGTATATCAACTACAAGTGTCATTGTTGTTTTGCATGAATGAAAAATAAAAACTGAAACAAAAGTTAGTGCTTATGTTTAAGAAACACTGAGGTGGTAAATGTCAAGCTCCTAGATATATTTTTATGTATTTATGGGATATTTAGCTATTGAGATTTCTGTTGAGTTGATAAAAAATGAGTTGATAACTTATTTATATCTACAAATCTAAAACACTTGGACATCTGGATTTACGTGTGATATCAGGGTTGATCAGTATACTATACTGCCTCACAAGGTTTCAAGGTTAGTACATCAGATGAGAGAATGTTTGGTCAGGGCTTCTCCCCAAAGTTTGTGCACTCTCTCAAGATGCTGTGTCCTGCCAGTTCACGTTTTTTGTATAATTTTGTTTTCTGCAAGTGGATCTATAAGCCAGTGCCCTTAGGTGTCATGGATGGTTTTCGGTTTGCAAGATTCAACCCCAGCGTTCACCGTTTGCCAGCGTCAGCAGAGTGGATTCACGCAGTTTAGAAAGCACTTTTTCTTCCTCATTTCCATCATCTTCCTCTTTCTCCTCTTGCTTCGCCCTTCCTCTTCCAGTACTCAGCAGGTTCTCCACCCGAGGCAGTCAGTCACCCCTCATGCATGTGCACATGTGCAATCTGTATGTGCATCGTATATGTAAGCTGCCTTTGATCTGATGTAGAATTATTGAGGATAACTGTAAATTAATAATGGTGCACAGCGGGAGTTGCAAAGTAGGTCATAATAATAAAACAGCCACAAAGTAATAATCTTCTTATTACTGTGTACAAGAAATATACATGGGAAACGTTCCCATATACTCATACAGCTAATTCTGTGCATATCTCTGTG
>NW_005187420.1:1414329-1434155 GCF_000239375.1 Pundamilia nyererei
GTGTGTGTGTGTGTGTGTGTGTGTTTAAGGGCATTGTGTAGTTGTCAGCAAATGTATATCCCTTGAGGGCCATGTCTCGCCACTTTCAAGTGAATTGTTCACACAGGTTACAGAGGGTCAATCTGATGAGATGAAGACGTCATGTTCATGGTCATCTGATTAAATCAGCCAGTGGATAACGTTTTCTTGACAGTGGCGGGAGGATAGAGTAAAGGAGAATATAATTTCGTTGTCAAACTTGCTGTATTTCTGGTATCTGGATACTGCGCTGTGTCGTGCATGTTCAGTTCTTAACATTTTTCTCCTTTTTATCAGACTTTAAAAATCCTGTGTTGTGCTTTTGTGATTTTTTTTCCCCAGTTAAAATTGGTTTCATTAAATAGTTTTTTTTTCCTTTCCCCCACTGCTGGAAAGACCTTGCTGGCAATCCGGGCATTTATTCCAAGAGTCATCTATGTAACACATTTATGTGATGTTTCAAACAAGTGTTTCTTCAGGTAATAATAATGTTCTAATAATCTTAGCAAGCATAGCACACTGAATATTTGCAAATGCAAAAATGCAGTTGAGTCTTCATGTATTGCCTGCAGCGACGTTGTTGGCATTGTGGGATGCACATCAAAAATACAAAGTTATGATGCAAGTCATTTATGATCCACTTGCATGTGTGGCAGCAGTGCTTTCATGTAAATGACTGCCCTATAGCTTCACTTATCCTAAATGCTGGCTTTACAGTGACTCTGAACGGCAAGTTAAATTCCACAAAGGAATTGAAAAAGGAGAAAGAGCTATTACTGCCATTAAAATGTTGCTGCTGGGTTGTATCAGAGGATAAGTGGTTAAAACACCATATGCCTACAAAGACCCTCGTTTGATTCAAACAGGGGACCTTTGTTGTATGTCACAGTCTGCCTCAATCAGTGTTTATGTCCTGTTTTTTTCTGTTTAAAGAGAATCCCAAAAATACCAGATGAATTGAGAGTGTTAAATGGACATAGTGCTTGCCTGAGTCCTCATTAACGTGTTGAGCAGGAAAAACAACAACCCCACCAAACCAGCAGAAGTGGAAGTAAACTGGTCAGTAGCCTCACAGAGACAGTTCATTGTTGTCCATCCCTTTAAAAGCTGGTGACAATTATGCCCCATGACCCTTGGCCATGCCACAGAACTGAAGATGCTCTGTGGAAGCAAATCATTAGTCCAGTCTGTGGTGCGCTTGTGTCCATGTGGTCCAGGACACTTCCGAATGCAAGGCCTGTTGTTTAGAACAGAGGCCCGGGTTCAACCCAAAGATGGAGGAAAATCGACAGGCAGATTTCTCCACGTAGCTCGTGTATGTCCATGCAGCCTCTGCTACTCACACCAATGAGCTTTTTGCAGCACAGACATCAGCACCAGCATGTTAGCTCATGCTGCAGATGTTTGATGTTATGTTTGATTGTATTGCCTTTCAGTGAATTTCTCACAGATCTTTTGACAATGGGCATCAGTATGACATATGGGTTATCCCATGTCTTAATGACAGACCTGCAACACTAATAAGTCTGTTAACTTGCACAATTAGCAGTTCTGTCCTGGAACAAATAGGCTAAACCTTTTTTTTTGTTGTCAGTTCTGGAGGGATACTGCTGGATACTCCAGAAGTGAATTCACATAACTTGCAAATCTACTTTCTTTATGGAAATACATGAAATGCAAATCGAATGATTTATTAGAAGGATTGCTGTATTTCTGTAATCTATCCAAGCTGAGTAAGTTTAGCAGAATTAAGGCAAATAGATACAAATAGATACTTTGTCGTGATACTAGTTTTTCTGTTCTTCCTGTTCTTCACTTTGCTGTGATATTGAGTGTTTAATTCCTGTTTTCATTATGTTAACATTCTTATGCTGAGTTTCAGTTTGGCAATTCTGGTTATGGTTCATGTGTTTATTTTTATTTTTATAATAGTTTTACTTCCCTCAGTGTTTATGAGTTTTATGTTCAATTTAAGTTATTCAGAAAAATGTAAATCACATTGTATCTTATTCACATTTTCACATTGATTTAAAATTTTCTTTTCTTTTTTCCTCTGGAATGATTTTATAACAATGGTTTTGAAAAGTTCTATACAAATAAACATATCATTATTATTATTATTATTATTATTATTGTTGTTGTTATTATTATTAGTAGTAGTAGTAGTAGTAGTATGTTTTCTTCTCTCTCTCTTTAGTATTTTCTCTTTTCCCTGCGTACTGTTTCTGTTGTTTGCCACACCTTAGTTTGCCCCACCACCTGCATGGCTGCCTTCTGCCCTCTGTGTACATGTAATGTTGCCTTTTTTCAAGGTTCATGTTTGCTTTTTTACTGCTATATGTTGTTCTTTTCATCTTTTCATTCCCTGGCTCCCTCTGTTTATCTTTATTGATTCCTGTTTGTTCCTTGTGTTTTTGGATTTCTGTTTTCAGTTGGAACTTTGTTTACACTGAACCTTTTTGGCTGTAAGTCTTGCTTTTTGATGAAATATTATGCCTCACTTGAAGAGTTTATGACAAACTTGGTTGATTAATGGAAATTTTGATTTTTTTTTTCTTTCATTGTCCTCATCTGGCAGTTGAGATTGGTTATTATTGCTAACTGACACAGTTCAGGTTTCTGCTAATAACAGTAATAGTAAGAGCACTGTTTAAAAACAGAGAGCATAATTCCAATCCTAATTGCATCTAAAGTTAATAACTTTGGACTTTAATACTGAATCTTAATGGTGTTCAGAGCAACTGCTTTGAATTTGTCAAATTCCATCAACACTGAAGCTGAGAGGCACCAGCAATATCAGTTGTAATAACTTTTCAGGGGCATCTATTAAATTTTTAAGAGTTGGCTAGGAATGTACTATATACTTTTTGCTATATCCAATAAAATGAAATGACTGTACTCTTACTAATGCTGCAGTTTTAGAATGTATTGACTTTGATATTCCTAAAATATGTACTTTAGAGAGAATCAGATTTTTAAAGTCGCAAGAAGAAGCAAAAGTTGAGAGCGAGGCTTTGTGTTTCTTTCATTAAAAATAACAAAGAATGAAAACAAGAAAAAAAAACTTACAGTCCATCATATACTTATGTATAAGATGCCAATATTCAAATAGGGCACGCAAAGGAGCATCTCCCTCGTTAGAGCTTGTTAAAATCTCAGAGGTCGCTAGGGCCCCGAGGCTCATTAGAGTCGGTAGAGATGAATGGGGAGGACTGGTCTTGGGAGGCGTGGAGGCTACTTGGGAGCCCGCCAAGATAGCTTCACTCAGTGAACCCTTTGTCAGGCCTGTCAAAACCTTTTCATCACAACTCAGCTGTTTACTGTAAAACACGCTGATCATTATGAACAGGCCAGAGGCTGACACAGAGAATAACAATGAACATGGCAAATCAATATTCTCCTGTTCATTTCAAAAAGAAAGTTTTCTTCATGCTCTATATGTCATCATTTCATTTCATAATCACATGTATTTGACAAGCATTGGATTTATACTGGCATTAGTGTGAAGGGCATTAGTGAGCAGGGGCTTTCACACTCACAGTTGCTCTCATCATTTTTTAATATGAAGGGTTACTGTTATGAACGGATAGATTTTAACGGCAACTGCAATCTTTTTCTAAACCTGAACATTTTTAGTGCCTAAACTTAACCAGCAAGTGGAAGATAGAAACGAATCAGGGACATCAGTCAGGAACTCCTGCTGACAAACCTGCAAGCACGTGCCACTATCTGAAACCTCTTTATGCAGACTTTGTATGTGGGATGTCACAACACCAGAAATCTGGTCGAAGGCTCTAAATACCTGAAGAATTACACGATGCTCATTACCCAGCTCAACAGCTAAACAAAATGATCATCAAAACAAAAATAAACTCCTATATTGAAAATACATTTTAAAACATTGATATAGTGGAAGATCAAAATGTTAAATCATATTTTTCAAGGCTACTGCTGATACAGTGCCAAGACTTTAGCATAAGCATTTAATGTTAGCAGGTGTGGCAGCTATCGGATGGTACCATAACTGTGTGTCCCGGTGACATCCCTGCTATCTATGCCGTAGGATGAAAAGGGGTTGGCTTTGCACAGCTTCACTCTATTCACATCTTAGCTAGCCTGAGGTTGTCACTTGGGATAATATTCCAAGGTAGGTTTTCCATCCAACCATCCATCCATCCATCTTCCTCCACTATTAAATTCAGGGTCCTTTCACAACAAGACATATGTGGTATTTCTTGAAAACAGTTAATTGGTAGAATCTATTGTGTTTCGTATCATCAGCTGATATATAGCATTAGCAATATTGAACTGCAATAGTATTACAGTAATGCATTAAAACAAGAATAGCTCAACTAAGTAAAGGGAAACTGAAGTCATAACTTCTTTAAAATGTGAAGGTCAGCCAGTCCTTAACTTTTAAGAACGTTTAAGTGCAGTTTTGTATTTTGCTCTATTTTGATCTCCACACAGTGGCAATATGGCCCACTAATATAATTAACCATTGATACTGCCATGTGATACAGTGGTAATACATAATATTATGAGGCATTACAATCAAGTTCCACCTCTCATCTCTGTACATGAGGGGAGTGACGATAACAGCTGCACTTAGTCTTAGAAGCCTGATGGGCACACCTTCAGCATCCAGTGACAACCCTTTGACAAGAGCGGAGCAGTGCAGAAAATAATAACCTTCAGCCCAGTAAAGGAAAAGGGAAAAAAAGCCACGAGTTTGGATGATTGATGGCTCCTTGTGAACATGCCATCCAGTGAATGATAATGCACCTCAGTCTCATCTTTTATCACTGTGCAGGGTGTAAAATGTGTGCATCTCTGTGTGCCTTTTATGATTCAGGACTGAATATTTATGCTTAAAGTGTGTGTGAATCATTACTTGGCCTGGAAATTAAGGCTGAAATCCACATCATAAGTCAGTTTTCTTGTTTACTGGCTAGCTGATGATTTTCTCTTTCTTTTATTGGACTTTTTCCCAAATTAATGGACGTGTGGTTCTGACTTGCTGGACTCTTTCCCATAACCTCCTCTGCTTAACTGCATCAACCACCCCAGCTCCACTTTGTAGGTCATATAGATTAGTATATACTGTTATTTTTATTTTTAAAAAACTGATTTTGTCATTTTAAGTCATTATAGTGTTGCTACCATAACTAGCAGCAGAAATATATATTAATCAGTGTCATCAATGTAAAACGTCACTTCACTTTTAGATTACCACCTTTCAAAATATGGAGCTGCTGTCCTTGACAAGTGCCAACAGCAGATGTTCTGAACAAGCAAGATGGAAAATAGGACAGGTGACACATCAAATAAATGCAGTCAGACAACATCATGATCTGAAGTATATGTTTGCATATAGCATATAGGTGCTGGTGCAATTGCTGCTACGCTCGGAGTAGTTTTTGCTATTATACTTGTTAATTAGTGCAAATCTAAATTTCCAATTTGACCGTAAATTTCCAATCCCCACCCTAACCAGTCACAACTGAGCCTGGTTCCGCTGGAGATTTCTTCCTGTTAAAGGGGAGTTTTTCCTTCCCACGTTTGCCAGAATCCTTGCTCATAGGCTCTCATCTATTTGTCGGTGTTTCTCTATATTATTGTAACGTCTAGCTTACAATATAAAGCACCTCAAGCAAGCTCTCGTTGTGATATTGGGCTATATAAATAAATGGAATTGAACTGAACTGAACCCTATCTTCTTCTGTAGATTATTGTTAGAGCACTTGATGACACTTCAATAGATACTGACACAGACTGAACACAGATAAGGGCACATTGGCAAGTCTCAACAATCTCAACTAGTACATCTAAACTTTGGGTTTCAGCATCTTACCAGCTAAACTTTGCTTACTTCTCACAGTTACAATGATTTACTACTAAATGAGGTCAGTTGAGCGTTTTCTATAGTGGTATTTTTGTGTAGTGCAGCATCTCTGCTGTCTAGGGCTAAACCTTGATTACTTGACACTCACAACTGAAAACAGTCATTGATGTGATACTTCTTCGAATGCACAGTTGATGCATTTTAATGTAAATTCCCCAGGGAAGTGTCTGTATGGTCATAAAACACTGGCAGGTATTTGGACGTCCAAACGGAAACCTCTTGCTCAACTTATTATGATGATATCAATGTTACTCAGTCCCATAATAAAGAGACACGTGTGTAGAAATTTAGCATAATATCTTAAATTTGAAATTAATTTTTTTGTGTTTCCTGTTGGGTTGCTTCATGTAGGTGGAAATTCTGTACTGAGGGTTGGACATTGCTAAACTGACACTCAATGCTGAACCAGCGATGGCTTTCTAGTGATTTGGTGGATGTTAGTCAGTTAAAGGAAAAAGATTTATCTGTAGTCACAAATAATACCATGTAACGGTCCTGAAATAGTGTAATGTCATGATCCTGCTAAAGCACCAGTTAAATATTTTTAGCTGTATCCTATTGTAATAATGCTAATATTCTTTGATTCTCGGCTTTCATTCCTATTATGATACACTTGATTGATTATGTGTGTATGTTCATATCTACCCCTGTTTGGCATATTACATGACATTCATCAGTGCAGTGTATGATGCAGACATCCCAGATGTTTCACTCGTAGGGAGTCTGTGATCTCTGGCCTAACAGCAGAGTGACACAACAACACACAGATGGTTTCCTCTTTCCTTCATCACTGTGTTTAGATTGGAATTAGCTGCTGCACTTCATCAATTATGCAGTGAGGCAGCTTCATCATTGCTGCGCTGATTCTTTTTTCTCCAAAACCAACTGCCAGGTGATGTGGTGGAGGATGTGCGTAGTACCGGTTTATTCAGAATGTTTAAAACTGATATTACATACGTGACATTTTCCCCTGTTTAGTTTATCGATTTTTAGTTCAACTACTAGCTTCTCTAACTGAAACCACAAAATGCATATGTCCAGTGCAAATGCACTTCATAGGCAGAGGTGGAAAAAGTACAGACATTCTGTACTTAAATAGAAGTACAGATACTTGTGTTAAAAAATACTTTAAGTACTAAGTAGTAAGTATGTTTTTTTCAGTCGAGTAAGAAAGTAAGAAAGAGTAAGAAAGTAGCTTGTTGAAGGAAAATTCCACCATTCCACCATGCAAAGGTAACTGAACCTTGTACTATATTACTATATTAATAAAATAATATTAGTACACGAGAATAAAAATATGATTCCAATCTTAATTCTAATTCTAATGGATGTGCAGCTGTGAAGGCCTCCACACATGAACAGTAAAATGAGTACAGTCAGGGGTTAAAGTGGAATCTGGCATGTGGAAGAACCCCAAGACTGCAGTCTAGTGAATTCAACAAGATGTCAACAGTTTCACGAGCCATCATGGCTGATTTCCATTTCGTACACTAACAGTATGAGGTCTTTATACTAGACAGTACTGTTGATACGTTGAGTGAATTAATCTAAGCATCATCATCTTAAATCTAAATGAGTTTACTTCACTGATGTAAACCCAGACTGGCCATAAGGAACCGCAGCCACTGTGCACGAATAAAAATAAAATAAATTCACATTCAATTCACAACAAGCTAACTTTGTTATGTCCCATACAAACTAACCAGTAATTTAACGCAACATTTAAATACAAATAAAAAAATAAAATGGTTGCACAAAAGCAACCATTGATTTACGCTAAGTATTTATTTATTTAGGCAGCCATTAATTTACTTTACTTTTTACTTTACTTGACTGAACCCTTGAAATTCCTTATAAAGACTGTTCAGTATTTTGAACATCAACTAGCGGTTGTGTCTGTCTGCAGTGGTGTGGCGTGAAGTTGTGTGTTGACTGAAGGATATTGATACTGTTGCAAATGAGTACGTAATCTGATTGTTGTTAGCGCTCATTGCTATCTGAGAAAACCCTAGCAGCAGCTCTACTCTGGAGTCTACTCACTTCTCGTCACTGAGTATTTCCTCTAACAATTGTTTGGAGAAAGCTTTGTCATGATGTCTGGTATCTTATTCTTTTAGTCAGTGCCCACACCTCGTGGTCTTAGGTGACGGTAGATCAACCATTTAATTGATTCTATTGTCTCAGTACTTTTGTTACTCTCCAGCTTCATTCCCAAACTTCAGACTTTGCAGCTAATTCTGAGCCACTTTGTACTCAGGTGCAGTCTAGACTGAGCGGGACATCATCATAACCAGAGGAGTAATCTTCTCAACATGTAAATTTAAATTCTAAAAAGCAAAGTCAGCCACCATCAAATTCAAAGAGTGACTGATATTTTATTGATGATACAATAAACCAAATCTCTGAGTTAAAATAATGAAACAGGAAAATATTGTAGTTTTACAGGAATATACAAGGTCTAATTTGCTGGTAAAATTAATATATTAGAAAGGCCCAAATTGGAAAAGACTGTAATGTAACATAATTGAATTCACTGGCCACTAAACTCTATCTAGCCACACTGAGCAGGAACGTGAAGCTTTACCTATGTAACTAAATCCCAGTTAATGCACTGGTACCGTTGACTAAAAGGAGACTAAACACATCACCATTCTTTCTGGAAGAGATATGATATATAACACTCTTTCTGTGGGTTATACATCCATCCCCAACCTTGATAATAGTGAGTTTGATCCTCGTTATGAAAGCAGATGATTATGCATATGGAGCACTGTGAAATTAGCTTCTATTGTTTGATTCTTGCATTTCTCTTTTAAAGTGTGAACTGGCTCAGTGATACGACCAAAAAAAAAAAAAAACTCATGCTAATCCTTACATCCCTCTCTGCCTGCCTCCACCCGTTCCCTTTCTCCCTCCGTCTCTCTTGCTGGATTTCCTCTGTTTTTTTGTCTTGCTGTGGGGGAGACAAAGGGAACAAAAGAATGAGAGGAGACAGTAAGCTTCCCGTCCACTATAGTGGAGTGGTGGAGTGGAGCTCTCAATAGAATGCTGGGCAGACTGGATGGACTGGTGCTATGAGAACTAGGCCAGAGGACTGTTGATAGTACCCCAGAGTCTAGAATCAGAACTGGATTAAATGAAGGATTACTAGAAAAAAAAGAGTGAAAAGAAAAATATGTATTGCTGAAAGATTAAAGCACAGTTTGTCTACCTTTTGATATTTGCACAACTATCAAAAAGTAAGTTTTAATTCAGCTAAAAAAAAATAAACAGGAAACTGTATCCATCAAATGTACACCTGAGAATCATATAATCATTCTATGGGTTCATGTCACTTATTGTTCTTGTCCACATTAATGAAATTCAAACCAAATGGCCTTCTTAATGTATCCTGATCATACTGAATTACCAATATGTTTGTTTTGTAGGAACTTCTGTGCCTGGCCACAAATGTCTTTTTCTGCAGCAGGAGTTGTACTTTCAACATCCCCAAGCATACAAGGGTCCACTAGATTCCAAGTAACATAAATATTGTCATCAGAGAGTGTTCATAAGGCTCTCTGAAGATATCTGTGTATCCTCCGAAGAGACCAACTGTAAATACATTCTCCAAGTGGAATAAAAAGTAGTAGCATGTGTGTGTAGTGCCCACAGTTGTCCACAAGGATGATATTATTCTGTTTGTTTGTTTGTTTTTTAAATAAATACAGCTCACCATTTTGATATATAAAATGGATTTTTTGAGTGATTTTCCAGCATGCAAAGAAAAAGAAGTCAATGGAGGAATCATCAGATTGATGATAAAAAATAAAGCTCAAACTCTACAGCCCTGAACTTAAAATGTCCAAGAAGGCAAATGTCTACTTTAATTGCATTGAAGATTAAACAGTTTTTATGCTTGGTGATTTCACTATGAGTAAGTGCAGTGTAGCTGACTCCCTGCATGCTCTATCCAGGCAGCACTGTCGCCAAACTGAGTATTTCCAGTGTAAGGACGGGAAATTCGGATCATGACCCCAGACGTTGACTTCTAACTCACTGTTTCAATTGCAGCAATTTACTCTGTGTTTAGAAACTCAAAAAGTGATGAGTCCTTGCAAAGATCAGGAGAACTGGCATTATCTCTCCATCCATTTTCCTCCACTAATCCAATCGACGGCCATGAATCTTGCCCTATCAGCTTGGCTAGGCTCTAGTTAAAAAGTGGGTTTCACCATGGACAGGCTAATTAAAAGTATTTCACTTCATAGTATCAATGCACTAAGGCTTTTCTTTTTCGTGTTTTCATGTTCTACCTATGCCTGCGTGGATATTTTCTAGGTGCACTGGCTTTCCTGAGCAGTCCAAATTAAGCAGGTTAAGTTGACAGATGATCCTAAATTAGTTTTGTTGTTTGTTTGGACTGTTGAGCAGCTACAACCCTTTATGTGACAAGAACCGGACAACTTTCCTGTCCCAAAACTTCAGCAACTGGTCTCTTCAGTACTCAAATTTCTACAGACTGTTGTTAAAAGAAGAAAGAATGCTATGCTGTGGTAAACATGGCCATGTACGCACTTTTGGGAAACACTGAAAACATTTGTTTTCTGTGTTCTATTGTGAATAAAATGTTGGTTTATGAGGTTTGCAAACTTGTTTTTACATTTTACACAGTGTCCCAACTTCTTGTAATTTGTATTGTATTAAGAACATACACTTTTGAAGCTCAGACTGGATACTTATATATATGCTTTCGCAACACACATTTACTGTAAAAAGGATTTTTTTAACAAAGGAAAAACACCCAAAACAACTGCTTACCCTGTCCACCACTAACAGTGCTTTCTGATAACTACTAGATGTTCCATGACAATCAGTATAACATGGAAACAGGGATACCGCTAATTAATTAATTGTCACCACTAATTAACTCAAAGCAGATGAACCTTGTTATTCAAAACTGCTAAGGATGGAGAAAAAGGAAAGAAAATAAAACCAATCAATTAAAAAAACATGCAGTTGTTCTTTGAACGTTAATCACCATTAATTTAAAGAAAGCTACACTTTTGTGATTTGGCTTCAACATTTTGCGGTCACATTCATCATCCTGTTCTGTAAGTCCAAAAACAACTGATTGTTTAGCTTCATGAGCAAAATAGACAGATGCAGAAACTGTTGTATGACAGTGATTAGTTAGTTATCACTAAGCTATTTTCAAAGGGTTTCTATTATAATGAATGGTTTTGCTTAGAGTGCAAGTCCACTCTCGATAGAACATGAAATCCAGGCAGCAGCTCAGCAGTCTAACCACATTCGGTTTTGCTACATCCACAAAAAAAGAAGCAATAAAGGAAAAAGGAAGGAAGGGAGGCTATAAAGGAAGAGAGAAAGACAAAGTGTTGAGGTGAAGTGGCGCTTGAAATTTCTGTTATGATATTCTATAAAAGGAACACAAAACCATTCTAATTCATGATTATGCACACGCTCAGCTGATACATGGCCGATCCAATGTCTTTAGAATTTGACCCATTTTTAAACAACTAACTAACATGAGAGGAAGACGGCTGGGATAAAGTTTAGTGGTGCTATGTTTACAATAAATGGATGGCTGTTGTGTCTGTGTATGTGAGCAAGAGGTAATCGTGCATGCCCTGTTGATGTTTTTGTGACACAGGAAGTGGTGATGTAACAGTATACAATCCCAGAGCTTTTTCGCACACTCACTGTCTCCCACTGTCTGTGTCTCCCACACTCTGATGTATTTGCCCCTCGGCCACAGTGATGTTCCAAGTCCCACAATCATCTGAGAGCAGTGGTTATGGTCGCGGTCTTTTAGCTCTTTGGTTGAGACAAACATACACGCAACGACATATTTAGGGAGCAAGAAGCTGTGCAGGCCCAGGGAATTTTAATCTCCTTAAATGCAAAAGTCCACACATGTGTCACTGACCCTGTTTTTGTAAGAATATCTTAAATGTTAGCCTCATAGGTTTTAAGTGTCAACTAAAGAAAAGTACCAATTGTGTAATCACTGGTTTTGTGTGTGTGCAGGCAGCACGGTGGCACGGTGGTTGGCACTGTTGCCGCACAGCAAAAAGGTCCTGAGTTCAATTCCACCATCAGGGGTCTTTCTGTGTGGAGTTTGTGTGGGTTCCTCCGGGTACTCCGGCTGTCTTTGGACAGCATTCCTCCCGCTGTCCAAAGACATGCAGCTTGTGGGTTAATTGGATAATCCAAATTGCCACTAGGTGTGAATGGCTTTCTGTCCCTGTGTGTTGGCCCTGCCACAGACTGGCGACCTGTCCAGGGTGTACCCCACCTCTCGCCCTATGACAGCTGGGTTAGGCTGACCCTGAAAAGGATAAGCGGAAGCGAATGGATGGATGGTTTTGTGTGCTTTTTTTCAAGAAAGATGCCTGTTATGCAAAATCTTGATGCTTTTTTTGAGTATCCAGTAAATCCAGTGTCAAATTACTTTAGCTGTTGGCTCACCTGATACCTTTCTATGAATTCAATCGTTTTTATTTGTTATTTAGCTAGACTAGCTGTTTAGCCTGTTGTGTCTGACTTAATCAATGTCATATCTTTTGTCACTGATGCCTTCTGGCTCGGTCCTGAAAGTCTGGGTCCCGCTCTCCCCACGTTTCACATGGAAGGGCAGACACATCCCAGAACAAACCAGCAAATATAAACCTCTACACCTTGAAATAACAATCTTTTCTTAATTTTTTTAAAATAAAAGATGAAATCTCTGTGGCAGTTTCTTTGATCTTTTGTTCTGAGAAAGAGATTTACTATCCATGCTGTTTGATGCTAGCACAAGCTATATTTTGTGGAAATTAATACAAATGAAACAGTTGAATTTAAAATCAGTGGAAAAATGATCAGTGCTAGTCCGACTCTTTTCCCAGTTATTATTACTATTTTTTTTTCTTTCTTTTGGTTTACAAATGTTCAAACGGCCAGTAAGGTCCGTTGAACACATTATAAATAATGTAAAATTTTATGGTATGCAAATATAATATTAAAAGGAACTTGTGTTTACTTTACAGGAACACCCAATAGAAATGGACTGGTACTTGTATAAAAAAGCAATTTAGACTACGATTCATGTTTAGCCATATATTTGTATAGCATTTAATTCCATGCACCTTAAATCCATAGCAAAATTAGAATCAACAATTAAAACAGCATGCATGTCTTTGGATTGCGGGAAGAAGCTGGAGTACCCAAAGAGAACCAACACAGGAATGCTGAAAACATGTAAATGCCACACAGAATGGCCTCGAGACCAAACCCAAAGCCTCCATGCTGCCATCTGAATATTCAGTGCCACTATCCCACAGAGACAGTCTTCATTTAATCTGGAAGCTACTGATCATACCTCATACCTCACAGCAGCATACAGTGTGTGTCCTGCATTTTAAGAAGCTGAAAGCAATCACACGCATCCTTACTCAGTCTTCATACAGTAACTTACCACCAAATTTTTATTGGATTGAAATTGCACAAATATGCTAATAAAGTGAAGGATTCCCCTCGTGTGTATGTATGAGTGTGTGTGCGAGGAGGAGGGCATCGCTTTGGTTTATCTTCCAGCCACACTATTTAAGCTCCTGCAAAGGGAGGGTGCAGGGTTACTGTGTGTGTGTGTGTGTGTGTGTGTGTGTGTGTGTGTGTGTGTGTGTGTGTGTGTGTAGAGGGTAGAGGGAGTAGCTTTCAGTACCAAGGGGAAATGGTACTGTGATTTCAGACCAAATTAAGCCACATCAAACAGGCCAGATCAAAGAGTATACAGGCCTTACTGTCTGTGCCAGGCTGACATCACGACAGGATACCCCACCCCCCAGAAACACACAAAAACATCCACTTCCTCCTTCTTTCCTTCACTTTCATTTTTTCATTATCCCCTCCATTTCCTCGAGTTTCTATTTTACACTGGCAGATTTCTCATATTTCACTGTTCCTGTAAAGACATTTTTGACCTCATGCTGATATAAATACACCCGCCAACCCCCGGCACACACAATTTGCAAGCATTTAACAGGGTTATAGGTTAACCTGGATCAAGTATAATGTAATATGTGCTGGGGGTGTGTGATAGAGGAATCATCGAGTCTTAAGAAGTGCTAGGAGGATGGGGGAGTAGCATCCATTAAGACACCGTTTCAGCTTTGAATTGTGTTAACGATCTTGGCTGTTCTAGTCAGACCCTTTGATGCTGCCTGATGCCAGTGGCTGTCAAGTCTTCTCTATATGTGTGTGTGCGCATTTGTGTGTCTGTGTGTTGGATAGATGGATTAGATGGCTGCATGAGGAGGAGAGGGGGTTGATGATGAAGGACGGGGTGAAGCGGGGGTGAAAAAGGGATTGGGGGATGCAGAGTACCAATGGAGGAGAGAATGGAATTGGTGTGTGTGTGTGTACATGTTTAGATATCTTTGTGAGGACAGAAAAATGCCATGCTACTATACTTGTGGGGCCTAACAGTCACTTATGGGGACAAAATGCCATCCGCACGAGTTTGAAGACATTTTTCAGGCTCAAAATGCAGTTTTAGTATCAAGGTTACAATTAGGTTATGGTTAGGTTTAGGCTGAGGGTTAGGATTCAGATTAGGCATTCATTTTTGATGGCAAGGGTTAGGGTAAACAGCCAGCGAAAGCATTATGTCAATGAGATGTCCTCACTAAGATATGAAAACGTATGTGTGTGTGTCTGTATGGTTTTAACTTGAAAAATGTAGAGCTAAAGGACATCAAAGCATATGAAATGAAAAAGTCTGTAGTGAATTTACAACAAAGACACTTTTCTGTTATCAGAATATTTGTTTATTTTTAATTCATATTGAACATTATTGGTATCAATTTAAACACACGCATGCACAGAAACATATATAAGCAAAATGCAATGCAAAGTCTCAAAAGTAAAACTTTTTTTATTCTTCAAAAGCAACTCTTCATGTTAGAATATTATTACTACATCATTATCTTCCCACCCCATATGGAAAAGAAATAGTAAAAACTTATATGTGATTACTCATGAAAGTGGCCACTTTCTCATTACTTTCATATATTGTTTTAGGAAGTATCCAAAACATACAAGTTTCATTATATAATTTTTCAAGGGCTCTTATATCTGTTTTCACTCTTGTATGCTTTTCATACAAGTTTCACACAAGACAGATACAAACTAAGATTTATATTAAATCTTTTCCATATGGGACTTCATCTATCTTTTTTCTTCTGGCATTCTTTTTAACACGTGTATTTTGGTTTGGTAACACATATATGCAGTAAACTTTTGTCATTAAATGATATTTTTCCATTTTAATGTGGATCCCTTTCTTTGTGTTGTCAGTGCTCCTATCCTGTGTGGGAGGACTTCAGCGCCAAGGCCACCAAGCTGCATTCCCAACTCCGGTATGCTCCACTGCACAACACACCACTGCGCAGTCGACAGCTTTTGAATTACGAAAATATTAAGAGAATATTTAATGCCAGTTTCAAAACAAGACAGATTAAAGTCGAGAGAATTTGGGATTTTTTTTTTTACCTTCAGTATTTAGGCCTTTAGACTTCATTTAAAGGCATAGACTAAATATGAGAATGCAGTAGCCTGAAAAGTGGGCCTAATATAGGGCATTAAACCAGTTAATATGGGAGTGGATAACTGGGTGTTACAGTTTTAACACACTCTGAGATTTCTTGTAGGACAGTCCTAGCAAAAACTGTGGAAAGGTATATGAGTCCCACATCACAGACATGACTTTTCCACTTGCTTTTGTTCGCAACGCTGTTTCCTTCAAAATATTCACATTCTGTTTTTTCAGACATGCCCACTGTCGCATCCAAAAGATGAATCAGAAATGACAATGAATGAAATTAAAGTGTTCATCTATTTTAGTTGTTAAAATGTTTTTATTAGTGAGAGGCCTTAGAGAAATCTTGTACCCTTTTCACTTAAATCCAAACCTTACTTAAAATGAGTTGAGGAAGTTAAGGCTTTAAAACTGACACAGCAGCAGGTATTGTTGGTACAGCTCCATTTTTATATACAGTTTTAAATATAGTCTATGTATAAATTCCATAATACCATAATATCCTAATATCATGTGAAGTCAGGCTGAAGTTTTGTCAAAATGCTTTTTTTCTGTCCATAGAACCACTGTGTTGGCTGCCGTGGCCTTCCTTGATGCCTTTCAGAAGGTGGCAGACATGGCTACCAACACCAGAGGTAGGATAACGTGTGTCTGCGGGTTTGTAAGAAAGAAACAGCGACTTGCTTAGAGAACTGTAGGCTCTGTGTCTTCTGTTGTTGCTTTTCTGAAATGCCCTCCACATTGCAGAACTATCAAGAGTATTATTATGTTGTTGAGATATTATCAACCAGCCTTCTAAAGAGCCATCTTACTCATGAAAGTGTTTCCAGTGTCCTCGAGGTAAACTTTGTCCCAAACTTCAAAACAAGTTTACTGCTGTTTACAGAGACAAAAACATGATGGAAGTACCTCAGAGAGGTCAATCAAATCTATTTTTGTAGCAGGATGCATTTTATCAGGCATCCCAATGCAATGGGAAACACCTTTTAAACACTGAGGCAACAGGGGACAAAAAATACGTGCATCAGGATTTTATTGCTGGGAAAGAAAAGAAATGGAAAGTATTGGTTATTATTTTTATTCCATGGAGTCTTTTTGAGACACACAAAAATAGTCCTTCATTCTTTCTTGTCAAAGTACTGTAAGAGTTTTTGAGTTATTGAGAAAGTTCTCACAGAGGTAATGTTTGAACATCAGCAACCTGCAGAATAGTTACAGTCCCCAGTACTCCAACTACTGTACCGGAGGAATAACTAAGATTTTTTCCGTATTTTCATATTGGTCATGGTGAATACACATAAAAGCCAGCATCAAGCGTCAGCATCAGTAAACCAACATGTTAATGCTGATTGGTGAGTGAGTAAAGTGTGAGTAATGCCAAATGCAGGGTGCAGAAAAACAGACCAAAATGACTAAAACTCATATCTATAAATGAAAGTGATAAGTTGTTTTTGCGTCAAATGAATCAAGTCGGTCATGTAATAGGTGTGAAATCTTCATAATTCATGAATGACACAACAGTAAGCTCAGTGTGAAGTAGGAAGTAGCTCCAGAAGTATAGCCTCAGATTGTTTTTGTACCCAATGATTTTGGAAGGTGTAGCAAAAAAATTTATTTTAGGGTGAGAAATGCTTGTAAAGCTCACTGGGTGATTGTTGCTGACAGAGGTGCAGAATGATAGTGAAGTTCTCACTTTATGTAGCAAATAAACAGCTTGAATTGTGTGCAATGCGACTACTGCACTTTAAACTTTGTCTAATTGTCATTTTTGCTACAATTCCATGGATCATGTTTCCTAAGAAGAGCTTACAAAAAATGTGCACATTATACACAGCCGGTAAAACCTGTGGGTAATGTGCCAAACAATTGTAACTTTAAACAGCTGTTTGGTTGCTTTCTAGCAAGTTGATTCACATCTTAAATTCCTAAAATGCCCATGATTAATGTTGTTACATTTTTTTTTTTCTGCATGGTACTCAGCCAAAAATTCAACTGAGTTTATAGACTTATGGGCTATGGATTGTTTTCTTGTGTGTTTGGCTTGACACTCTTGACACACTTGATATTCTGTGCGTAGGCTTAAAGCTTGGCACAAGTTTTAAGAGAGTGTGGGATGAGAGCTAAGAAGGTCAGACAAACATTCATCGCCCACCGGCAACCTACGTGAATAGTACGGTACCACTGAGGAAAGTGAGGAAGACGACCGAGACCGTAATACAGGGAATTTCTCCATCCATGTAGCTTATTAGGTGCAGCTGCCAGACAGTGTATGTGGTGTGTGTCTGCAGCCCCAGGTGGGCTCCTAAAGCAGAGGATACAGGAAGATCATGCTGCTTTTACAGGCCAGACAGGAAGTCACCATGCTTTGTCAGCTCATTATATGTGCCACACACACACACACACACACACACACACACACACACACACACACGCTGAAATATAACATAAATGGTCCTGTCACAAAGATCCAGACTGTTCATCAGAGGCTCTTTCTACTTTCTATACTGATGAGTCATTCCTGTTAGAGTCCATTTGTCAGACTGCGATACAGATGCGTCTCTTTCTCAGTGTGTGATGTTCTATAATAGATTTGTTAAATGGATGCAGGCAGGAGACGGCACCAATAATGATGCTCTCTGTCTCCCTGCCACTTGCTATATCAATGTGCTACTTATTACAGTGTGTATGAATCAAGCCCAAAGGGTACTGATGATCCTGTGCTCTGCTCTAGTACTGACAGTCCCATTTGGAAGGCTGGATTGGGAATGTTTTCATTACGGCTGTCAAACAAATTTTAAGTGAACTGAAACGCTGCAAAATGTTATCAAGTGAAAAAAAAACAGGCTCCCATTATTCATGGAATATTTCTCAAAGTCTTGACAGCTAATGATTCATGTTATCATTCACCATCTTGTGAAACTTGCCGTGAACTATTTTAGTTCTTAGAAACAGAAGAAAGAAAAGCCTTATGTGGCAGTTCATTTCGAAAACAAGTTGAAATTTTCATGCGACAGCGTGCAGGACTCCCTACCCAGACCAGCACAATGCGGCTGTTACATTTACAGCTTAATGAAGCCTCCAGTTGAGGACTTGTGAGATGTCAAACCAGGAACTCTCAAGATTTGTTCCTGGGGTTTTTTTCTATTCAGATCAAATTTACTTTTGATTTTTCTGTGACTGGAGTTGTACACACAGTTGTTCACTGGCCGTTTCTGCCTGTAGTTGAAGGCTGATGTTTCAGAGACTCAGCAGCCTTATTTAATTAACAAAAGGGTTTTCTGCTGAGTCAGCACGATTTAAAAAGTTTTCTAATGATGAATTAGCCTTTAAATATTCCATCAGGGAACACGTTGTGCCGCTGAAACACACAACTCTGTACATTTTTCTACGCAGTCCCTCATAAAAGATTTCTGATTAATGATCAATTTATTCTCATCTTTCTTCCAAAAACAGGGACGTTTCAAAATGTCCACAAACCCTTCACCGCTGCTGTACATGCCCCTCAGAGAAGGATCCCCAACTTATCTAACTAATGAAGCTGACATGTATTATTCAAAAGTATTTTAGTATCTGTACTGACATGATATTTGATGTATGTTTCTCTCAAGATTAACCCTTTACAGACAAGTCATTTCTAGTGTTATTAGAGGATATTTTTATATACTTTTTATTTAATTTTACATTTTTTATGTTGAAAATCAAGTTCGGTCAAGGTGATCAAACTGACCAAAATCACGTCTTTCACTATTTGTTTGACCTGCTGATTGGTAAAATACAAAGAGTTCACTCTCTGTGATTTAGCCTGGTCACAAAAGTGTCCACTATCGTTTGCGTTCAGTGTGTATAGCTAATGTTAGCATGCTAACACTAGAAGGGGATAGCTATCAGCTATCTGATATCTGTGTGCTACAGAGTCTGCTCACACTAGCATCTAGCTGAAACCTCTATGAGTAAATAATATGTCTGGACACAGTCTGCTGTTAATACCTGATAAACAAAAATAACTAAAAAGTATGTGTTTTGGTAGATAGTCTATATTTTCTTTCTTATTAGGGGTTTGATGAGGATTTGGAGAGGAAAACTAACACAAAAATGTGTGCATCTGTAAATGCTAACAGGGTGGCTTTAAAACAAAGCCACGCTCTATTTTTATATGTAAGTGGGAAAAGTCACAAACGCCAGGTAATGAACTTTTCAGTCTCGATCTATGTTTTCTCCTGGGGTCATCTATATTCATTATTTTCTCCTAACAAAATTAAAAGTGGCCACATTAGGTAAGATAAACAGTTTTCTTAGTTTTTGTCATTATGTGTGTGTGTGTGT
>NW_005187420.1:1434260-1439995 GCF_000239375.1 Pundamilia nyererei
TGTGGGATGAATGGGAGTGCACTTTCAGATGTGCTCTCCACCCCTGTCTTATGGCCCAAACATTCACTTTCCGCAGCGCCCCTGAGGGAAAACTGTGTTTTACATGCGAGTGTGTTTGTGTGTGTGTTTATACAAAGAGATTAACTGAAGGTTTTCCCAGCAAAACCTATTCCTTTTGTTGTTTTGGCTTTTGTTTAAGTTACAGAGTGGGCTTTTGTAGTTTTTTTTCTTAGTTCACTGGCAAACTCAAAACTTTGAGTGGGTAACATGGGCTCAACGTTTTAATGCTGGAAAATATATAAAGATATTTTTCAGATGATGGAAATTATCTACAGTAACAGTTTCTACTGTCAATAAAATCTGTATAAAATTGTTGATATGCAGATTCACACCCGTTTGTTTGAATTCTTTTACTGATAATATCTGCCCACTTCTGTCACCACCCTCATATAAAGATGCAAATACAGCGATAATATTTCATGTTTCTTTTTGCAGCATGACATGAGAATTTGACGACTTGTAGAATATTTGTATTATATATTTGTTTATTTTATTTAACCTGTTGTTCTTGAAGAGATCTGGGCTGTGGCTGGAATATTCTATTTATATATCATGTGTGGCAAACTTAATATTTTGTTCCATAGCGTTTATTACAGCCATTACAGCCACCTCTTTCATTTCCTGACAGAGGTGGCTGTAAATGAGACAGGATGTCATGATAATCGTAAGTCCCAAAAAAGCCTTTTGTGACTTGTCATCATGTATGAGATTTGTTGTTTTACTCATGTGTTTTATTCATGCAATATTGATGATGATGAAGATGATGATGTTAATGATGCTGAGGCATCTGTATCCACACACCCCCTCCCTCATATCTGTCCTCTCTCTGCAATCACAGCAGTAAAACCTGGGTCAGTCCCAGGACTCTCACTATGCATATTTGGCACTGTGTGCAGCAATAAAGTGCCCTGTGTGTGTGTGTGTGTGTGTGTGTGTGTGTGTGTGTGTGTGTGTGTGTGTGTGTGTGTGTGTCAGAGAGAGAAAGGGAAAAAGAGAGGAAGATGATGATCTGATGGTACAGAATGCCAGGTGGTTTTATTGCCAGGCTCCCTGCCTGCACCAAGATACGTAATGAATATCATAAATCTTTTTAATGCACACCAACACTTGTGTGCACACAATCATGCATATGCCAAGAGCCAAATTTCTCTGTTATTCTTCCGACTTGTACAGTTGCAGTTGGTGGATAAATGAAGAGATTGTGATTTAGAATATATATGATTGGATTTCGAAATACAATATGTCCACAGAACGCAAAAAGTTTTGCACTCTATATATAGAATATGAACAACAGTGTGTGCAAACAGCAATTTTCATTGTGTTTTTATTGAGCAGTAGCATGTGTCCTACCTCCTGCATATCCATCCAGCACTCGGGTGATACCCTTGCCTAAACCACATAGAATTATTCCAAAAGTGAGAACATGGTTAATGGAGTGTGAGAAAGGACACCTTCAAACAATGTCCTGATATCATCAACTTGTGTTCTGGGAACACAAACACACCGAGAAAATCCAAATAAGCTTACGGTTCTCCTGAAGTTTGTGCACTTTGATGTCTATTATATCGCTGTTCAGTGACTAAAGTCATCAGACAAACCTAAGCACTGTAAACTAGATGGAAACAGAAGAACCTCGGTTGCATGTGTTGGCTCTCAGTTGGTGTAAAACATCATCCAGTGTGGATTGAATGCATACAGTGGCATTACACTGGAACTTTATAGTTTCATGATTTTCTAAAATAAATACGAAAGGAGAAACAAAAGTCAGGTTTATCACAACTGCAGATGGTCGAGAGGAGAGAAAACATGCTGGAAAACTAATTTCTAATGTGTTTATCTGTGTCAGTAAATCCAGAGGAAGTGAGCTGGAGGTCAGGAAGTAATGAAGTTTATGGGAAATGTGGCCTTGATTTTCAGAAAGACTAGCACTATATACCAACAATATGACATGGAGGCTGCCAATTATCCTGGCTGTGGTCTTACATGTTTACAGTAATTTTAACAAGGTAAGGTTTTTAATTGGAGCAGGGTTTATTGGTGCTTAAAAAGTGCTACACACAGCACATTTAAAAGGGGACAAAAAGAAGAAGAATGCATGTGCTGCAAATAAAGAATCTTAGATTCAAAGCACAGTGATGCAGTGTGAAGAAATGAAAGATAATTGGTTAATGAAATGATAGAAACAGTAAAGGATTGTTCTGACCTCAGAGCAATGGAGTTATCACTGCATGAAAACACAGAGGTCCATGCTTGAGAGAGTCGAGTATAGAAAGCAATAAAGGCAGAGAATGGACAGAGGGCTGCTCTGGAGAAATGTGAGGCGGTCTTCAGTGACAGGCCTGTGCTGTCATTATAAATATGACCAAGCTCAGCTAAGACAGTGGCTGAACTTCAGCTTTACCCAGCACTGGTTTTATGTACGTGTGCATCACGTGCTGGGCACAGGCCACAAAGTGCCAGAGTGGCACCAAAACAATATCAGAGCCTGCTGGCGAGTGCAAGAGAACAGTTTTACATTTTGTTACACGGCTGCCATCTTTGAGCTGTGAATCCTGGACTCCATCACCCTCACAGTCTTTATTGTACTCGTGCAAAATCTTATCTTTTACTATAATCATTATTGTGTATATATTTCATATAAATACATACATGATATAACTTCTGTTATTCTTAAATATGGCAACATGTTGCCATTCAGCAATTAAAGATGACGACTTTCTCCAACACCCTTTACACACAATGTCTAACTATTCAGTGGTGCTCGTTTGTAAAGTAGGCTGCTGGAGATGGGCAGGTAAAAATCATATCATATTGTTTCCTTTGGCACCAATGCAGCTAAAATGTAAACATTACGTGAGGATATCTTAACAATAATTTACATGCAAATGCGATGTTACCACAGTAATTAATCAGGCATTTCATCTGCTAATGAGTAACTTTTACTGATATGGAGTCAATTTGTTGTTTTAAGTTGACTATTTACGTTTTTTGTTCTTTACTCTCCTGATGGGATTTACTGAGCTGACTGTCTAAAGAGTCATTCATGTGTGAGCGGGTGGAGATTCATATGTAAGAAACTGGCCTACTGAGACATTTAATTGCAGAAGCGCTATGAATGAAAAACTATGTGCTGCATAATAAAGGAACAGTGTTTATGTCTGTGGGTGTGTGTGGTGGTGGTGATGGTTTTATTGCGGGGGTTAATATTTTTTTATTAATCTCTTAGTAAAAGTATTCAGCACATTCTAGCTGGCAGGGTTCGCCATGCTGGCGTCAGTGACACTCCCTGTGTGTGGGGGGGAGACGTAACCTGCAGATGTGGGGCCACTTAAGTTAATACAGCTACTCAAACGCACACATGCAACTCAGCAAGAGCGGTTTCCCTTATTCAGCTTGGAGCATGGCACCTCCTCCAAGGACCACCTGCTGTTTAATACAAGTGCACAGAGATAAATCCTCTCCTCACACACACACACACACACACACTTTTACCTCTACATATGCGGTTCTGACATGCATATATATTAGCTCCTGGGCATGAGTGTAAACATATGTATATTATACCAGTCATGAGCACACAGACATACACAGTGGAAAGAGTATGTTAGTTGTACTCTGCGCTCCAGATACTTTTGATTTTTCATTTCAGTTGCTCGATATTTTTACATTTATAACTCTGGTGCGTGATGCATTCGTGTCTACCCATTTTCTGTCTCTGACTCTAACGTGGATCTACCCTCTCTCTTGAGCCAATCGCAGACAAGTGGGATCACATTTATGAGCTTGGTTGCCAGGCAACAAGGAGGGAGAAAGCAAGCGAGAGAGTGAGTGTGTGAGAAAAAGAGGGACGTGGTGGCAGAGAAAAAATAGCCATGTTGTTGCCAAGAGGAGAGGAGAAATCTGAGAAAGATGGTTTAATTGCCTTTCACAGACAGCATGCCATTCACGGTCAACTGGAGACGCACTGGAGCTGGAAGAGTTCATCATGCAACCAAAATGTTTGAAGCGAGATTTTGTCCTATACATAACCAGGTTAGCATCAGGTTAAGTCAGCTCTTGTCCTTACCTAAACCCCAGAGTGGTACTTAAAAACGGTGTGACATAAAAGCTAGGTGCAATTTAAGTTTGGCTAAATTAGGATAAATTAGTGCCATTGCTGGGATTTAAAGTATTACTGTGTAAAAGGCAGCATGTAGCTTCTTCATGAAGGCACGGCGAGTAAGGAATAAAAGGAGGAAGGTACAGAGAAATAACTGCAATACCTGGAGTTTCTAAAGACACGAGTTTTTACATACGCACAAACACAAAACTAAGCGGGCGTCTAACTAGCATAAAGGTAACATTTAGCTAGTACACTTTCTGTTTAGTGTACGCAAACTGTGCAAAAGCGTACTTATCTAAAAGCACAACTTTAAATTTGTCTTGTTTTCCTTTGCTTACGAGGCTAATCCTCACGTGTTATGCTAATGTGTATTTTGTATTTGACAAATTTGTGAGATTACCACATGGAGATAGTTTGATACCTTTGATTTATGGTCTCAAAAAAAAAAAAAAAAAAAAAGCTATGACACAACTTCACCAAACCTATGTGTTTTTTTAGAATTCAATGATTCGCTTTTACATTGTTATTTTGTAACATGCTATGTCAGCCCTGATCTTACTGTAGGTTTGTTAATGTTGTATAATATGAAATGCTGAACAGAAGAAATTTTGGTTGTAGGTAGGGTAAGCCGTTTGCTAGATTGAGGGTCAGTTCATACATCCAAATAAGTGTCTAATTCTGTGCCTAACTACATCGAGATGTAATGATAATTTCTTTCTTTCTTGTTTTCTTTCTTGCTTTCTTTCTTTCTTACCCTCCCCTCCCCCTCTCTCTAAGTAGGCCATGGCTGAGGGGTCTGTTGTTGTGGAGGGCAACAAAACAACATTATTGTTTTTAATTAAGCCTCGGCCACTGTGAATCTATTTCCCTCCCTGCAGCCCCTCCATCGCTCTTCTCTCCCTCCTCACTTAATCCAAATATTGCGTTCCTCCTCACGTTTTCTCTTTTTCCCCCCTTTGCCATCTCTTTCTTCACAACATGTTTCTCCTATCAAATTTTTGTGTTTCTCACAATTCCTGTTCCTCGATTGGCCTTTTCCTTCCCTCCATCGCTCTGTCTGTCTCTGGCAGCTCTCTGTGGACATTTCCTCATGTCACAGTGCAGTATTGTCCCAGAGGTCAACAACACAGGACATGCTCTATTGGACACACAAACACACACACTGAGACACACATGCAATGTCCTCGCTCAGTAAGCATGGGAAGCTGAGCTCAGTGAGTCTCACTGCTCCAGGGGCCAATCCTGTTTAATCAGTAAAGAGGCTGGGCGGAGGAGCAGTGTGAGTGTGCTTATGTATCTTTGTGTTTTAGGAGTTTTGTCAGGAACAATTTGAAGCACAAGGTTTTCTTTTACATTTACATGCTTCTATTTTCACTTTTAGCATTTAATAACTTTTTTACTAAGTTTCTCAAAATACTGATGCAACTCTTGCAGCAGTTAGAGAAAAGCTAGTATAATGGTGTGTACATGTGTTTGCTGACAGCTATGTGAGAGTTAGGTGTTAATCCTCAGCATTAACGACCATCAGCCAGGCGTGATAACTGGTGTGGCTGGTGCTGGCTCAGCTGCATGC
>NW_005187420.1:1440015-1454250 GCF_000239375.1 Pundamilia nyererei
GAGTGGCAGTTCAATTCTTTTCCTTTTTCCTCACACACACACACACACACACACACACACACACACACACACACACACACACACACACTCAGATGGCTTTCTTTCTATAAACCCTAATGTAATGATCAGAATTACATGTCCAATCTCGACCTGTTATGATCTTAAAGGGATTCTCCCTGATTTTAGCATCACTCATAGTCTGATACAAAGTGAATGTTGCTGTGCAATATGTATTACATGCTGAACAACTTCTTTGTGTTCTGTAATGTTAGGAGGAAGGACTTTATATCTGTGGAATGTTAAACATGCACCAATCGTTCTATCTTTCACTACAAGAGTTACCAATAAAATTGTGATTTTCTGGGACATAAAATACAAACCCAGACCAGCTTTGCATCTCCATACTTCCTGCAAACGTCTGGACTGCTGTCAGTGCTGCTTCAATTCTTTTCACTTGCACACCTGCAATTTCACACCATACCTTCTGCAACTAGCAAATTTCAAATTGAGAAACTGGCTTGACTTTTGAGTAGTAATGAAATCTGTATTCAACATTAAATACTTTAGTACAGTTAAACAGTTAAATAATTTTATTTCTGTTCAATGAATCTGCTTTTCTTTACATTATTTCATTTGTCATGTGAGTAACATCTCGTGCCATAATGTTCCCTCATAATGGACGCAGTACCTGTACAGATGCAGGGATATCTACGCGGACTCCTCTTCCATTCATATTTTTTGCATACCCTTTATCCCCTCTCTCTCTCAGGTCTGCAGCTAGCCCAATGATTGTGTTGCCATGGCAACAGTGGCACACAGATGCCAGTGTGTTATCTTTTGGGGAAAAATCGAACCCCTTATTCTTCTGCATGTTTTCTTTTTATTTTATGAGCAAATGTATTAAAAAAGAACAATAAAAGTAGAAAAAGAAAATAATATGAAGGAGTTATGGCTCGAGGCTCCATGTATAACATGCCATCACTCACTCCCACTTACTGTGACAGTCATGGACCATCATTCTTTTGTTTGTCTCATGTTCTCAGAGCCAGTTCTATACATTATTTTGCTCCTTGGGGGATCAATAATGTGCAGAACAGCAGACGTGCATACATGATGCTCAGACTACATTACCCACAATGCTATATTTAGATCACTGCAGTGCATGACTCAGCAGAGACAAGCCTAACTTTGGTTGTGATGGCATAGCTCTGACTGGTGATTCCACAGTGTCATATGTGCATTTATTATTCATAAATTATAACCATATCTTAGATCCTGTCCTTTGAGGCAATTTAATTAGCTTCAAAGGACATTTCATGGCATGTATATATAACACACTTTATCCTTTAACTTTTGCTTTACATAAAGGAAAACTACCATCTGATGTTATGAAACCCAATGCATAGAAAAGCATAAAATAATAAATGATTTTTATGTTCCTCTTCACATGTGTTTTGGTTTTTCAGGGACAAAGTCAAGAATTAATCAAAAGTTTGCCAAACATTTATAATGATAACAACAGCTAATATGCAATTATAGGCAGTTGCCACACAACTGCACAGCAACCTTTATATTCACGTGTATTTTTTTTTGTTTTGTGAGAGAATGTGTTCACTGCATACCAATTAACTCTAAGCACTTCTCCCTGTTGTAAGCCCTGTGTGTCCTCGGCGTGCAAACCAACATGCCAGGAAACCACACTGAGCAGTTTTGTGGAAAATTTGTGAGTTTATCTAAAAATGTGTTTTAAGAGAAAGCAGCCAAAATGGCACAAACACAAACACTGACGCTAAAAGAAAATATGATTTATTTAAGAGTACCAGCAAGTAGCCTTGAAGGATGTTGGTCTTGCACAACTTCCAGATTTGACCTCCTGACCTTATTTGGAAGGAAAATTTCTTGCACTCCATAAAGCATCTCTTGTAAAGAACATGTAACAACAGATTGCAGTATTTAACATGTAGAAGTTCTGGTTTATCCCAGTCTTTTGTAATTCACCAGATTACTAAAATATGTGCATTATTCTTGGGAATAACACATTTTATTGTTTCATTTAGTGACTTTAGACCATATATATATATATACTGTAGCAATATCAGACTGGCATCAACTTTATTACGGCCAGTTTGTTTTCAAAAATGTTAAAATGTTCCTTTAAAAATACATCACATCACTGAGATAAATATAGAGTGCAGTCCCTTGTTTCAGGGCCATTTTTGGAAATTTTCTGTGTTAAAATTGTAAAAGACAGCAAGGCAGATTAGCTCACCCCACTGGCACCAAATTTCTGTTATTATAAGGAAAAAACATAACTCTGGACTGGATCCCATGACTCAGTCAAATGCTATTTTAACAATGTATGGATTAGAATACTTGACAATGACTTCAAGTATGTGGAGAGCACTGTAGTGTTAACCCTCTGTTCTTTGTGTGTGCTCCTTATTGAACTTTTGTAAATGCGTTGTGAGAAGTTTGCAGAGCAGTGGCCACAGAAATGTTCAGCTGGCCATTTCAATGCATGATACAGGAGAATGCACATATGCACAGACAGCAACAGGGTGAATTTGTAACGGAGATAAGCTTTCCCTTGAACCCAATACTGAGTGGCTTTCTAAGTATTTGCCAGAGCAGTGAGAGCACTTTAAGATCATGTGTCATGTAGCCTCAAGAGGTTAGGAACTGCAGACAGCTTAGAAAACCAGCCACTCAACAGCCGGTGCTGAGGGAAGCACCTCCGCCTACTCTACTTTGTTTAAACTGTTCTTACCAGTGGGTGAGGTGTTCCGATCTGGATTCAGAGTTTTCCTTGTGGAAACCATGTGCTGTAGGATTGATACTCCACCTAAACTGAAACTCAGGTTTGAACATTTACGGTAACAGTAAAAGATATCAGATCAATATCAGGTTGTTAAGATGCACAAATGTACTTTCCATTGATTTTCCTTTTTATTGATCCTAATTAGGTGTCATGTTTCTGTATTCGAGTAAAGTGAATGTGAAACAGCAGTGGGACAGGATGGTTTCCAGTGAGGTCATCAACCTTGTAGGTGGAAGGCATCCAAGGTTTTGTGTATAACCGAGTGGGATGGCTGTTTGAATAAACCCGACCACAGACCTGATTTATAGTATTTTTCTGTATGCCAAGTTTTTATTAATGCTGACTTAATGTTGAGGACATTCTTATTTTTCTACATAAGCTATTTAAAGAGTTACATACGTGCATTATGTGTAGTCAAGGATGTAAATGAACTTATTATACAAATAAATAAAGCTTAATTATTAGCTTAATTGTTATATTTTATATATTAGTACTCTATATACAGAAAGGATTAATTTAAATAACACCAGAGCAAGACTACATCATTTGGCACTGTGCTGAAATAAAGTGCCTAATCCAGTGTTTCTCAAACTCTTTACATCGTTCCCCACATGGCAGGAAGAAATATTTTCACGCCCCATCTAAACAAAACAATGACAGAAAGGCCTAGCTGCAGCTTTATTTAGATCATAAACTCATTCACAATCAATCCTTCAGTAGTTTTTGTTTTAAACAAACAACTTTCATTTCAAACAACTATTTGTAACTTTTGTCACTAGACTGCTTCATTAGTCTGCACCACTTCTTCAAAAAAGCAACAAGTTAAACGGAATGTGAACATTGGAAAAATACATTTCAGTCTTAGTTTTATTTAAAAAAAAAAAAGAAATCCAGGAACTTGTTAACAGAGGTGAAAAATATATATTTATTGAGAGTTTAATACTAATCACTCTTAGTGGCTGCAGTGAGCCTGTTTTTGACTGCAGAGCTGTGGTGGGGCGTGGTCTGTGGCGCGGCTGTCGGGTAGGCGGACGCACCGAAACGGCATCCCCATTCATGCCTCGGCGGCTTAAAGCAGAATGAATCAGGTCCTGTTGTTGTTGATGATGTGTGTAGGCTGTAGCCGAAAAGCTGCACCCGCATGTGTATGTCAACTGCCGCAATAAAGAAGTGTACTGAAAAGTGCGGACATGTGCCTAATCAAACAACTTGTTTTTATGGAAATTGTTTAGACGGATATCAAAGAGAAAATCAGCAGAAGACTTGATGATTATTTTTTTTCCCTCTGAATAATTTATCAGGCTTTTTTGCTGTTTAACCTCACTCCATTTAGGAATGTATCAAATCTAATAATGTGCAACTTAACTCAAAGGTGAAAGGCACACGCAGTCACTTTGCTTCCTTCGTCTCTTGGCTGTGTTGGTCTGAAAAGTGAATCGAGTGTCGAAGTGCAGTCTCAATATTCAACTTCATCCATCCATTTGCTTAGCTTCTTATTCATTTTAGGGTTGCAGCTTGCCCAGCTTTTAATCAAGAGGCGGGGTCCACCCTGGAGAGGTCGCCATCACATGTACTGCATACTGTTTATTCAAATACAGAATAATAGCTAAAGCATTCTAGCACACTAGCTAAAAAAGCACCAAGCTTATTCACATCTTCAGTGATATTTCACTTCTGAAAAAATATTAAAATTTTCTACATCTGTGAGAAGAAGGAACCCATGGAGCAGTTCAGATGCTAGAAGGAAGGTCATGCAGGGTATGCTTAAAGCCAGTATTACTTTGAACTTTGCTTTTCTCTTCTTACTGATTGGTAGAGACAGCAGAAAGCCTTTTAAGTTGCATTTTCTTCTTCTTTTCTTCATTATTGTGTAATGTAGGTTCAAGCTAGCTAACTTGGCCAGTTTCCCTTTCTCTGTTGGTATTTTTAGCATCAGAAACTGTCCTTTGGCAGCATCCCCCCATTTCTGTGTAAAAAAGGCCTATACCCTGTCTGGAGGCCTTTAGTTCAACCCTGTCTTTGTCTCTGGGGAGCAAGTGTGTATCTGTATTTTAGTTCGTATGCTCATGTGTGTCCTTGTGGATATGCGTGTAAGAGAGATTTAAAGCCTCTGTAATCAAAGCCAGAGAATGTGCATGCTTTCCCAGGCCCAGCTGACTCCTCTCTAAACCATTGCACCAGTACACTGGTCTACTGTGCCCTGCATTTTATTGGGTCCAAGGTTGTGGGCTGCGAATTACTGTATACATTTGTGCATGTCTGTTTGTTGAGTAAGGAAGTTGGACTTCCTCTGTGATCATGAAGTGAGCTCTTTGATGCTGAGGTTCTTTGCCAAGTAGTGTCTAATCCTGGAGCAGGGTTGCTTTCTTGCAGGCTGTTCTGAACTCGGGTCAGTTTTTCAAGTTCTCAGGGTCAGTTAATGGAACTTAATTATGCTTCATATTTGACATTTTTTTTTCGCATAGAAAGGAGATCAAATGGCAGGGATGGAAACAGATAAAAGAAACTGCAGTTTCAGGTGATGCATGTTAATATATTTCTTTGATAGAAGGGAATTAATGTGCAGCTGGACTACACAGAAATCGCCTATTATTTTGTTTACTTGCTTCTGCACATTCAAACCTGTGTTTTGACCTGTCACGTTGTTTGAATGTGTATTCCCACATGTTAGGAAGCAAGAACTCTGAAAGAGGGGGTTTAATGTGTATTACTGAAAAATTGAGAGGAAGACTAAGACAGAGAGCTGAGATATAGAGATGGAAAAAGGTAACCTTTTATTTCTGCAGCAATAATGCACATAGACACATCAGCTGTCTCCTATTCCTTTTAAGCTAAGCTTCTGGCTCTAACCTGTGACCTGTCTTTGTTGAACACAGATGCACTTTGGCTTTGACTTTCATTTATGGCACAGTACATTACTCCCCAGCTGTAGCTGCATTTCTGCAGTTGTGATGCCCTTAAGATGAGTGACATGGATAGCTTTTTCAGCATATGCATTTCATGCTGCAAGGCAACTATTTTTTGAAGTATAAGTTGATAAACTCTATATGGTTCAACAACTAGATAAGAAAAACCAAAAAGGTACAAATCACATGTACATTTTGTATCTGAACTCTTATATTACACAGTTTGTCTACAGCCTCCACGATCTCGTCGCATGTTAGAAACTGCTGCATTTGTCATTTTTCCTGGCACCTATCCACCAGTCATCAGTACGGTTTGCACAGTTTCACCACTGATGATGGGAGAAGTGACTTTTATTCCATAAATTCCATCTACGTAATGCAGAAGAGTTGCTTGTGTTGCCAGGGGTTCGTCAATCAAGTAGGTCAGCCACTATCACAGGCAGACTGCCATACCCTATTTCATTTTTCAAAATTAACAACAGCATGACTGATGCAGGACATGTGGAAAGCGCTTAATTATAGATCACATACAGAAAAAGGTGAATGTGCTAATTACAGTAAAGGCTATTGGAGTGCATAAGGCATTAATTCTACCTAATCAGGCCTGAATAAGCTAAATTCATCAGAACTGTGTTGACATGGAAAGTTTAGTCAATCAATATGTGTAACTGCGGTTGCTGTCAAGAACAAGAGCTGGAGTTTATGTGTCTTTTGTGAGGTTTTTTTTTTTGCTTTTTCTGTGAAACAGAACAACAACAGTTAATCCCAGCTGACTGGACAATTAGTGCTCTTACTCATTTCGGGACATAAAACCAAGTTAATAGAAATTCCTTGAACAGAAAAGGAGCTCTGCGGCCATCGCTTCATGATGATTTCTTAATCTCGTGCAACTGGGGAGGACAATGACTGCTGTAAAAATCAGCTAGACTCAAGCAGAACATTGATTGCTCGGGTTCGTCTCAGCTGACACTCATCTGGGTCCTGATTGATGCGTCTCTGGGGACGGTGTCTGATAAGCAGCTGCAGCATTAAACTGCACCCGGTTTGAGCATGATACCATTTCTAAAACTGTTTTTTTTATTTTGTTAACATTTGATAATCTGTATTTATTAATACTTTTAAAACCAAACTACTATAGCAAAAAGACACCAAAATATGAGCAGTTTACAGTTTAACACATCAGCCATGAACCATTTAAATGAAAACAAACACAAAAATGAAACAATAAAAAATTATAAAAATAAATGAGGCAGGAAAGACTCTGTGGGGAAAAAGTATGTCTTGAAAAAGATTTAGAAGAGGGTATTGATCTTATTTTCTCAGACTGTTCATTTTATAACTTAAGAGGTTAGACAGCAAATATCGTCAAGGAACAGATAAAAGATCTTCGCTCAGGAGACACAGTCTTCCACTAGGCTCATTAAGGAAATGAAAAGTTTGGATGTAAAACACAAAGGAAATAAAACATTTGTTGGAAATCATTAATAAGTAACCAGTCAACAGATATAAGGAAACTAAGCTAATGTCTGAGTTTGTGCATCAGTTCATCAGCGATCGCCTATCTTAGTCTTCCGTCATCATAGCTATTGCAGTTAGGGTGGAAAGATGTGTTTTGACAGGAAGTGACCTTGTCATGACCTTCTGACTGATGTCATAAATCCAGAGTGGGTCAGAGGTCAAAGCTAGAATGTACGTGTCACAGTTTCTGTCAAGTCAAAACATTTCTGACTGACAGCACGACTTGCAGTTCCAGGCTGAGCTTGACTTTATCTGACACGTAATTTGAGTTTGACCAAACCACGTGGAGCTTGAATCAGGTAACAATGCTCATAAGCTGGGCACTTTAATTACTTATTAAATATCCAGTCTTACAAATTGAAATCATGTCATAACATGACAGAAGGGCTGTCCCAAGGGGCACCTCCAGAATTTTTTCATAAGGATGGCCATATGGGGGCCAGTAAAAGTACTGGAGTGGCACATCCCGGGGGTGACGACGGGAAATCGTGAGGGACATACAAAGAGACACTATACGAATGACAAAGATTGTATATGCAGGAATAAATAAGAACTTAATGTTTCAACTCGTTGGCAGTTGTTTTCCTCTGTCTTGTGCTCACATTTATTAAAATCATTACCATATTAAACAGTCTTGCCAAGGGGGACCACTGGGGGAGAAATGAAGTGAAGAAAAAGAGACCTCTATCTCTGTGTGGCGAGCAGGACCTTCTACAGTGAACCAATACCATCCTTAAAATTAACATTTTATTTACACAATTAATAAAAGTAACTCATTCAATGATTTTCTGCTGCTTATCCAGTTCAGGTTTCACGGTGGGGCTGGAAACTATCTCAGCTGTCACCGGACATGAGCCGGGATACACTCTGGAAAGGTCACCAGTCTGTCACAGGGCTAACACATAGAGACAACTCATTCACACTCACATTCACACCTATGGCCAATTTAGAATCGCCAGTTAACCTAGTTATGTCTTTGTGGGAGGAAGCCAGAGTACCCAGTGACCACCGACGCAGGCACATGGAGAACTTGCTAATTTCACACAGAAAGACAACAGATTCAAACCCAGGGTCCTCTCGTTGTGAGGTAATCATACCATGCAAGCATGTTGTTGGTGTAGTATCCTATCACATAAATGCTAATGTGTCCTTATTTGAATCAGACTGCGGCGTAACAAAAAGATGAGGTCAAATTTTGGATAGATGATGGGATTCCAATCTTGGTGTAAGGGTAAACAGATTCATATTCTACCATCATTGTGTCTTTTGTCATTTCTCCCTCTGCTTTCTTCTCTTTCACCACAGCGCCAGCTGCTCATGGCTGCCCTTTCCTGAGTTTGCTTCTGTTAGAGATTTTTATCTTGTTAAAAGGGTTTTTTATTATTTCCCACTGTTGCCAAGTAGTTGCTCATAGAGGGTGTTTAATGTTTGGGTTTCTCTATAAACAGTGTTGGGAAGGTTACTTTTAAAATGTATTCCACCACAGATTACAAAATACATGCCCCAAAATGTAGTTTGTAACATATTCCATTAAGTTACTCAATTTGAGTAATGTATTCTGAATACTTTGGATTACTAATTATATTGTCATGCTTTTTAACAACATAAATTGCTGTGTACTGCACTATTGCTGAGTGATTTATTACTATTACTGAAGGCTACTTGCCATCGAGCTAACATTGTTAGCTGGCGTTAGCTGAGGTTAGTTCATAGACTTTCAGAACTGCACATGGTTATTTGCAGCTAGCAGGTTGTTAATACTATCCATCAAGTCTACGAGCCTATAAACTAACCTCAGGTAACCCTAGCTAACAATGTTAGCTCGGAGGGAAGTATCCTTCAGTAATAGCAATAGTACATCAAAGATACTGAAGTTGCACATAACCCAGGTAGTTGCCACAACTAAAACAAGGTAGTTGCAGCAGGCTAACATTAGTTTTTAAAAAAGAACTTGTTTCCAGATGTTTCTTTAGGTTGCAGGTGGAGTCTTTTGACGCTGAGAGCAGCTTGATTGGTGGCAAACAGAGTTTGCACTACACTGTTAGATTTCACCCATCCCTTTCTTCTTTAAATGTGAAGTGGTGTCAGAATTTCCAAGTAAGAAATGCATTCCTGCCCGATAGAGAGGGGATAGCCTAACATATGAAACAGGAAAAGACTGTATTCTAATGATCACCTTTTTAAATGGTAACTGTAACGGAAAACAGTTACTCATATTTAGTATTTAAAATAAGGAACACTGGCACATAAAGCACCTTGATGCACTTGCTGTGATTTGGCTGTTAATGGTACTGAATAAAGAGAAACTTGAAGCAACCCCAGAAAATAAAACACCCAAAGCAGCTTGATGTATGCAGAGTTAAATGTGTTTTAAAGTTTTTTATGGCCACATAAAGATAAAAAACACGGAGAGCAGTCATTAAGACATTTCAAGATCTTTGTACGGCTTGTTGACTTGTTCCCAAAGGAGCTCAGCAGAAGTAACAGCTTAAATCACTGAACTACTGTATTTCAAACATGTGAGACATTTCTTTGTTTCTACTGAAGTGCTTGGCTCTAATTCTTGTGACCTTAACTGCTCCTGCCTTTGATCTACACAAAAAGCACAGGTAAACACAGCCACTGTGACTTCATTTAAAATTGATCCACTGGCTGTAAAAACACGCAGTTATAGTGTCGTGATACTGTGCAACATTAGCTGAGTGTGTGAAGTGGATATAGTTGGTTTTCATCATATTTACGCGTTCCCAACAAACCACCACATTATTATCTATGTCAATAATATGGGGCAGGGATAGCTCAGTAGGGTAGAGTGGTGACCCCATGATCGGAAGGTTGAGGGTTCAAATCCATTCAACGGCTACCCTGAGGTACTCCTGCTTCACTGAGTGAATGGATTAAATGCATTCACTCAGTGAAGAACATCATCACATCTTCATGTTATTGACCAGTAAGGCTAATGAGCCTTAACACCGTTACCACCAGTGTTCTTCTCAGTCAGGATCTTTCCAAACCACGGCCTCTTGTGGTTTATTGCTTAAGTATAATGTTTCATGCTGTAATGCATTCCTTCAGCATGCTGTATTGGAGATTTGCGGCACAGGATTTACACTGGAACATAATGTAGATGCTGTTGTCTCAGAGGTGGTTTGTTTTGGCCAGGGCTGTCTAGTTGTCTGGAAAGCACAATCTCTGTCTTGGTTTCATGGTGAGAGGAGAATCTAGGCCTCATGAATAATTCTGCTTTATCAGCCAGTGCTACTACTGCAGACTCTCTTCCCATCTTCCTCTCTTTAATCTGTCTCCATCTATCTTTGTCTCCTCCTTCCTTTCTGCCTTTGAGTTTATCTCTTTCACCTCTCCCTCTTATTGTTGCTGTGTCACTGAAGAGATGCTGCTGTCAGGGGAACAGATGGGCGGATGCTGCAGACGTCTGTAACCCTGGCAACCACAGCCTCACCTGCTCTAGCATTAACCCTGCCTCTGTGTTTTGCCACCTGAGACACAAACGCATCGTCATCCTGCACATTCCTTTTCGTCTGTATATCACCTATTGCATTGCTTTTTTATTGTCTTTCTTCTTCAGTCCTTGTTGTCATATTTATGTGTTTATGTGTTTCATCTTCATGTGTGGCTGACCCTTTGAGCTAAGTCAGGGTTACTGACAGTGTCTTTGGATGAGCAATCTGCTAATGGACTGTGGCCTTTAGTGGATTTACAGCATAACTAACAACACTTGGCCGGGTTAAATTTAACAGACTATAAGTGTGTCAGCTTTCCTCGCTTTACACGTCTTATTATGTCTTTTTATTCCCTTATCATTAAGGGAATAAAAAGTTAGGAAATAATTATAAAAACTGCAATTACCTCTAATCAAATACAACCTTACTCTCAGTTTACATTATGTGAAATGTGAACTAAATGGCTTTTTTTTTCATTCTGACTGGTTTTCATTTGTACAACCTAGCTAAGGTTAAGGGATTGCGTATAGTTTATGAGAGTCCCTAAAAGTTTCAGTGATGCAGTTGCCTTTTTAAGTGTTTTCAAACCAAACGGCTCACATAATAGATGATGTATTAGTGAATGGGAGCAGCAGGCAGTTGTTTGTTTTGGATGTGGGCTGCTTGTGACTAAATGTGGAGGATTCGTTCTTCATTAAAGTACCAGAAGCAGCTAAAAAGTCTTTAGCTGCTTGTGTAATATTTGACAGTCTGCGTCTCTTAACAGCAGAGCCAGAAAACAAAGTCTGCAATGTTGAAACATATTATCATATTGCAGGTATGCATGGCATAATTACTGGTGCCAGCTGGTGCGTTTCCGAAACTGCTGGACTAGACTCAGATAAAAATGAATGTTTGGTCCAAATGTGTCCCACATCTACAGGTTTCTTGTGGGCAACATTTGGTCTTTACTGATGGTACTGACTCAGAGTGAGTCTGGCTGCCTCAGCCCAGTGACAGGTCTACCATATATGGGCTGGTGTGTCTTGGGCCACATCTGGCCAGCACACCAGTTATCAAACCTATAACTGAGCCTTTATTCCCAAAAGCAGCCCAGATTAGGCTCAACTTTATCTGCTATCTGGAAGCCAGATAATAGAGACAACGAGCTGTGTATTATGTTACACAGCATGTCCAGCCTTGAAGTAAATGGCCTCAAACTGGAGAAGTCAGCTCACGGTCCTATCAGGCCAGGGCAGAAATTGTAAAGCTGCAGTGGCCTCAGACTCACAAAAACCAAAAACAAGAAAGCGTGAGCTGATGAGCTATTAAGGAACTTTGATGGTATGCTCAGAATATGATATGGCATTGACAATTCATGGGTCTAACATGCCTTTTTTTCACTGTGTAATGGTGCCAGAGACTTTTTCTTCCCACATCTTTGACCCCTTCATACCAATCAGTCAATGCTGGAATGTGCTGAGATTTACTGCTGACCACCTGCATCCATTTTTGTTTACCATTTAGTATTCATTTAATTCTAGTTAGTTATAGCTTCCTATATGGAACATTTTAAAAATCAAACAGCTGTTACAGGTTTCATAAAGCATGAGTTTATTAAACTAAAGTGATCTCTGTCATCAGACCTTTATCCCGTAGCACAGCATTGAGACATGTTGGAGTAGAACCTCTATGCATCTGATAAATGTGCAGAAGTGATCAAGTCATGTCAGCATGTGTCAAAATTTAACCAATGTTTTCAACATGTTTTGCAATCCTTGGAATGAAGAAAATAGATTGTTTGGTGAGCAAAGACTTGACCTGTATTAGTGACATCGAGCTCATGGAGTGTTCAAGATATCAGCGCTGGTGTGGAAGTCAAGAACTCTCAGTGAGGCTGTAGTCAGGGTGGAGATGTCACCATAATATGAAGAACTATTTTGCTTAGCAGTTGTATTTTTCCATCCATCTGCGCCATACTCGGCCCAAGAAACACAGTGTTGATGAGAACAGAGTATGATGTACTGATAGCATTAAGAAAAGTTTAAATACCAAATACTAATCATAACTCATGTTCTTATTTTTCTTTGCAAGTTTGTGTGTCACCAGCTGTTTTTAGGTGAAAACAACACTAAATAAAACAATAATGTGCGTGTGTAAGCTGTGACTTAGAGTGGCAACTTTTAGTAATGACCGGTGAGATAATTATAGTCGTTCTAAGTCATTAAACTAATTGGACCTGAAACACAAGCAATTGAAGCAGATACCAGTGGGAGCAAAATATACCAGTGACTGACATGTGGCAGGATGTTAATTTAAGAGTAATTATGCAACCATAACCTCAGCTCACTAAGAACTAATTGTGAGTAATGAACAACTAATAAACCATTTGCTTCATATATAGTTGTGTCTCTGTGTGTATGCATCTGTGTGTCTTTATGTGTGCGTTTCCATTTGACTGTGAAGAATCCAAACACAGTTGTCATTTAGTCCTGTCACCTGATATGAAACTGAAAAAAGGCCTACACCCAGTGCATACACACATAACATGAAAGATGAGCATACGCCTGCTGGATGCATTTATCCAAGTAAAACAGATACCTAGCAATCACTACCATTCACTTTATTACAGTTGCAGGTTTGCTTGCATTGCACAGCAAATGAAAACCCAGAGACTGATGAATCCCTCTGCAAAAGTACAGATAATAGTTGCCATGGAGATGCACTGGTGGGAAGGCCAGAGATGCCCTAGGCAAAGAACCAGAGAAAAGGGAAGCAGAGAGAGAGAGAGATGCTATCATTACAGAGCAGAAGAAGTGATTTTCCTGGGAAGGAAACAGTGTACAGCAGCATGTACAGTGTGTGTGTGTGTGTGCACGTGCAAGTGAATTAGTTGCAATTACTCCAAGATGGGGCTTAGTGGCCAAGAGGAAGAGTGTGTTTCTACAGTGGGGAGGTTGGTGGTTTCAGTTCCCATCTCTGCCAGACTGGAAGTGTCCTTCCACCTGCCTTTTGTGTGAATACAATAAAGTGTTGTATGACTTGTGCGTGAATGGCTAAATGGCACATACAGTTCAAAGCTTTATGAAGGATCAAGAAGACTAGAAAGCACCCTATAACTGCCAGTATATTTACCATCTTATGCAATGAATGGAGTTAGAAAATATACCCACACTTTGAAAGAAAGTACCTCATTGTACCTGCAGAGGTAAAATGGCTTATAAGTAATAATGTTATACTTTTAAAGGGTTTGCATTTTATAAAGACCTTTCTTTAACGTCTCTGGAAAATTTTATGTGTTTATAGCGGTAAGCATTGATATATTTCTATAGTTTCATTATTTGTTTGTTGCTATAGTCTTTATCAAGCCTTGCTGCATTTCTTTTTCTTCCAGTTGATATAAATCTAGAATGACAGTATTATTGTCAAAAAAAAACACTGTAGCTACAGGGATATTAACCCTTTAAACCCCAACCTAATTTACCCTTTAAACTAGGGGTGGGCAACTCCAGGCCTCAAGGGCCGGTGTCCTGCAGGTTTTAGATGTATCCTT
>NW_005187420.1:1460351-1469501 GCF_000239375.1 Pundamilia nyererei
TGTGGTTGTGTGGTAGGCACAAGGCATATGCTCAGATGTATGCCTGATACATCTGAGTATATGCCTTGTGGTTGTTTTAATCAAGGGGTTGCTGATTTGAATCTGCTGACTATCTGGTGAGGAAATTAAATGAACAATACTAATTACCACTGTACTGCTCATGAGCAAGGCATTAGATTGATCAGACGAGAATAGCACCAAATCATTGTTTCATATTAGAACAGAAGGGAACCCACATAACACTGATTTTGTGAAATCAAATGTAGTAGGTAATGCAGATTTAACTGACTGCAAAGGAGGTCTCCACGCTCCCTGGTAATTACGGGGTACTCTAGACTAGTTTGTGTGTCAAAGGTTTAAAGCTGCTGAGGCCACTGTGGTGGAAGTGGTGACGTGGATGTCTGCCTTTGAGCAGGAAACAGCAGGAATTTTATTCCTTAAAATATACATTTCACTTTTTAAAAACTCTAACCCAACTTCCCAAAGCTTAACTGCCTCATCATCACCCTAAGCTGTTTTCACACATGAACTTCAGAGGATATCAGGAGATTAGGTTGGAGACTGTCCAAAGTTCACATTTCTCACATCTAGGAAGCAACAGGAGAGAGTTCATTTAAGTGTACCAGAAGCACTCAGATTTAGATGAGACAGCTGCCTGGATGGAGTGTGCGGGAGGCAGGACACATGACTTACTCACTGCAAATTCAGTGGACCATCAGTCTGACAAACCATAAACTATCGACTGAGCCAGCTAAACTCTGGGGCATCTAGTGAAACCAGTTTTCACTTCGGGCCACTCATCACTGCATTCAGAGTGCCGTCAGTTTTTTTAAAAGCTCTTCACAGTTGATCTGCATGCAGCTCAAGTCTGTTCAAACATGATCAAACTGACTCCAAAAAGTTTGCTGTACCAACGTTTTTGTGTCTTGCTAACAAATTCTGCACTGCATAAGAACACACCTGCTTTGAGAGACTGCTGCATGGTCCTGATGAATGTTCAGTTTAACTCTGTTAGACATATCCTGACATGCAGTTCCTTTAGGTAAGGTCTAGAAAAGATCAGGGCTGTTAAATAACTAATATTTAACAATATTAACTAATATATATTTAACTAATAAGTAATTTCAATCATTTTGTCATGTGGAGTGTGCATAGGTGAGCACCCAAATGCAGGACACAGACAGGCAGAGTGCAAATCAAGAATATTTCTACAATTACAAAATTATGTGTTTTATGTGGTGAAATTAAAGCTAAGTGGAAGTAAAGTTCCAGTAAACGTGTGCATTGGTTGAAAATTTCCTTTTTATTTGGAAATTATAATTCCAGTTTTGGATGAAAATGTTAAAAAGAACATATTAGATTAATGCCCTTCCTCCTGCTGTACTCCCCCTGCACATTACTTTGTAAGCCAGCCTAAGCCCGTATGATAAACAGGAGGAAATCCCATTTGGTTGCTGTTTAACCTGAATTTTCTGCTATATACATTTCACTGGCAGTAGAGATTATGGTCTCTCTAGGTAAGGTATACTATATAAGCCTGACTTCTGTTTAAAAGTCTTTAAATGCGTAGCATGAGAATAAAGCTTTAATCACTTTTCTTGTGCAGGCTTTCCACCTGTAGCGCAGCGGCAACAGATCTGAGCACCTTGTTTGGAAGTTAGCAGTCTCTGCCATCACTTATATTGACTTAAACTCTGAGGTCAACTTTTTCCACATGGATCTACTGCCTTAAAATAGACTGCTGTTTACAGCTGCAGGTTAGCTACTCACGAAACTGGGTCCCTGCGCAGGATACACACACACTCACAAGACACTGCTTTATTTGGATGAAGCCGGGGTGTGCGCGTAGTGTCTACACGAGGCAGATCGGTGTCTTGTGTAAACACTGGCTGGAGGTAAAATAATACAAAGTCTGTGTAGCTGTTCGTGTGTTTGAAAGATGCAGCGCTTTTAACTGCATTACATTACACAGCACACAGCGAGCTGTAACGTAAATATTGATCACAGCTTTGTGATCTGTGTTTTTGTGGAACAGAAAAAAGAGGTCTTTGTGGTAAATTTACTAGGAGATTTTATGCTTCACAATAAGATCCTGGTTTGTTTTTCCAGGGGCAACCAGAGATATCGGATCAGCTCTGACCAGGATGTGCATGAGGCATCGCAGCATTGAGGCGAAACTTCGTCAGTTCACCAAGTAAGAAATGATCCTTCAAGCTCCCTTATTTCAAGTAGGAATTTGTTCCCTTCTGTAACTTTTTCCTCTGATCCTAAACTGCAGCCCATCAGGATCTGACTTTGTTTTATGATGGGGCACATGTTTGGTGAGGTTTTCTTGACAGCAATATGGACTCCATTAGGAACATTGGTCTGTCTATCCATATTGAAGTGGCTGTAAATAAATATAGCTATGGCACACAATGCAAACCGCTCTGGAAACCTCACCAGAGTCTGCTTTCAACCATTGTTTGCCTTTATCTTCATTTTTTCTACTTTCTAATGACTTTTCCACAGCAAAAGCTATTACGCTGATGATGATGGTAATGGCGATAATGATCTATGACTGTGGTAATGACGGGGTTTTTGATGAATGATTTATCTTCAAGCTCTTGTGTGGCTTTGCTTAAAAGATGTACACATGTCGTAATAGTCATGCATTTATCTTAATATCTGAGCATGTGTATCACATGTGTATGCATGTGTGGACATGTTGTGGGAAAATGTCCAGTTACTAAAATTATGAAGTAGAACAATAGGTGGAGGTGATGTATAGATTAACATGTTTTCAGAAATATGTTTTGCACGTTTTGCACTGTTCTGTGGAGATCTGAATATTGCAGGTTTACATTAAACCAGTCATTTGTCACAATGTCACACTTAAGAACTATTTAATGAATCCCTGCTCACTGTCTCTAATACTGCCAGTGCATCTAACTTGCATTCAAATATCTACTTCTTTGTCTCTCCCACAGTGCTTTGATGGAGAGTCTTATCACTCCTCTTCAGGACAAGATTGAGGACTGGAAGAAGACAGCCAACCAGCTGGATAAGGATCACGCCAAAGGTACACAGACATCCCAGATTTGCTTATTCATTCAACTTCAACATCACTAAATTCTAACCCCATATCCTCACCGCTGAAGTAGCTTTAAGTGTACTGCTTATGTACAGCTCTAACAGAAGGGCAAATGTTTGATCAGCTGGGCTGCACCATTGCTATGCTAGCACAGGCTAGCAGTGAACAGAAAAAGCAAACTCTGCACACCATTTTAAAATGAGGTTTCAGCAGCGCTGCATGTGGCGTGTATGCCTACCTTGATCACATTGCAGCTTCTTAGAGCTATGCTCCTCTTTACCTGCTCATCGTCACTCCTTGTAAGCTTGTACCCCAGCAGCTGGAAAAGTAATGCCTGCAGATGTCCTAACTGTCAAACAGCCAAAGAATCATGTCTGAAAATGCCAAGGAAGTATTCTCATCAAGTTATCTGTTCCATTATCTGTCCCACTGCCAGGGTGTCAGATAGTTGACCTAAACTTTGAGGGAAAGCATGTTTTGGGGCTTCTGACGTAGCCGGGACACTTCCTGCTCTGTGCGCTGGTCATTCTTTACAAATGCTTTAAAAAAGACAAAGCCAGTGTTGTTAGGATATCATTGTGCCAAATACATGTTGTCTTCTCCTCATTCCATAAACCATACTACTCAGACTATGATCAGACTGAAACCTGACACCATGAAAATTTTTCCCAAACCAAACTGTATGTTCATATGCAGGAGTAGAACTAGCCTTTGTCAATATAAACAGGATATTTACCTGTTAATATGTGTTTCCGCAGTAAACAGGTAATCTTACTTAAACTTCCACATCATTCGGTTCTAAAACTATACCTTTGTATACAACAGTGTCTAAACGGGAGCGGGTACATCAGAAACCAAACATAATAATCAGTGTTTCGCTGACCTCTTGGTGGTTTCGGTTCCTGAAAGTTAATATTGTTTCTATTTGAGTTATTATTGGAAATGCAAGACAGTATGAGTTTGCTCAGCAGCTTTTGCATTCGTTTTTCTAAAACATCTCTCTTTATTCTCTGTCAAGAGTACAAGAGGTCACGTCACGAGATCAAGAAGAAATCATCTGACACCATGAAACTGCAGAAGAAGGCTCGTAAAGGTAACGATCAGCTGTCTAACAGTCAAGCTCAGGCTCATGGTTGTCACTCAGACAGTTCTTGTACAAGTGCTGTTTGTGTGTTTTATGTATTGCAGCTGTAAATATATTTAGATATCCAGTTCATTGTTCCTACTGTTATTTATCTAAACACAACATCGTAAGTGTAAGGCTGCAGTTAATCACAAAAAATGAGCCATTTTGTATCTGACTGGCACTCTTGATAACAGACTACGTGAGCATCATCCAAACAGTAACTTAAGTCGTTATAAGTTTATATTGCCATCTGGTGGCGTTCTGAAAAATTACAGGTCTTTTCTCATTTGTCCTGAATCGCTTTACCCAGTGAGGCAGCAGCCAATAATTGTTGGTTTCTTTCTGCTGCTGCTTCCGTTCAGTTGCCAGGCAGATTAATTTACACATGCAAGTTGTCTAAAATATATTTCAAGATAATTATTTATCATTATTGAAATTGTTGTTTTATATTTTATATAAAACATATACCCTTGAATGAGTATATAACACTCATTCAAGGGTTTGTCAGAATTTAAATTTATATTTATGTAGAAAGAGAGGGGGGAAAGCAAAATGCACTTTCAATTTGAAGTATCTTTAAAGTAGCCACATTTTGCTTTGATGAATACTTTGCACGCTCATTACAGTCTCTCAGCCTGCATCACGAGGACAACTTCCAAAATGTTTTCCTACAGCTATGATGGAGCTTTTCCTTCTATATGCACAGTAACTCATGCCTGACTGTGTCAGGTGGTTTTACATTACCATATTGTAGAGGTCAGGTCCTCTGGTGTAGTATTCCACACTCTGGTAGCCTTTACGTAGCCTACAGTTGCATTGCCTCATGGGAAAAATAAGAAAACAAATTGTCGTCCAAAGCACAGGTAACTCTTGGACTTCCTGGGGCAGTCTTTGTGAGAGTCCATCATTTTTGTCTTTACAATTATTAAACAGAAAAGCAAGTCAATATGTTAATATGTCATTCCTCTTTACTTAGTTAGGTGGGGTTTGCATTAGCATTTATTACTGCAGTAGTTGGATGAGGCTAGCTGTGTTTGTTGTGCTGTGCTGGCACAAACACAACTAATGGACTGAAACAGAAAAAGAAAAAAGTTAACATTTTACAGGAAACAGCTATTTAATCTTTAAATTCTGTTTAGGGAGAATGGCTTGTAAGCACATTAGTATGTTGGAAACAGAGTAAACAGTATTTGTAAGGCGAACAATGCGCCCCTATGGAAAGCAAAAAAAATAAAAAATTGAAAGGTTTGCTGTGAACAAACGCTTAGAATGTTGGTAATGTGATAACAATAATAATAATGATAATGTTGATACTGGTACCTCAAAAAAGTTTGCACCATTTTAATTGGTAAGTTGTTTTTTTTGCTTCAAATCATATATGATCAAAATCAGTGAAAAAAGAAGAAGAATTTAAATTCAGCCTGTCTTCAGAGGTTTCCTGTGAAGCAATAATGTATATTAGTATATATTAGAGAGGCTACTATTTAATATAAATTATGAATCTTAGTTTTCAGTTTGTTTCTCACTAAAGATTTCGTTTGCATTGATAAAAAGTCCTGTCATGATCATGTCAGTTTTTTCTAGCCTGATTTCTTTAGGAAGTCCACACCTTCAAAAGCAACCCAGTGACTGTGAATCTGAATGCAAGTTATATGCTTAGAGATGTCATTTTCTCACATAAAACAAGGGTAATATAAGAAATTATCTTAAAACGATAGTCTGATATCTTTGACGGGGGGTTTGTATGAGGCGCTTCACAGTAGTCAGTGCGTTACCTATTGTAGAAGTTATCACACACCTACTGTACGTACTGTAACTGAAAAGTTACCAGTGTAACAGATAAGCAAAGTCCTGCTTTCAAGGGTCAGCAGCAAAATGTGTTTTTTAAAAAAGTACAAAAGCATACCGCGACGTCACGCTGCCCTTTCTCCTTAGTCCTCAGTCTGAACTTCTATCCATGCAATGTTTAAAGCCATCAGACATTCTAGTTCACATGACATGAGAGTTCATGTGGCTAAAATACGTTTTGATGCTGATCTCTTCCACACTGGCACAATGTTTCCACAATGTTGCATACCTGGGTGCATCTCCAAAATGAGACAGCTCCACTTTTGAAAACCTAAACTATCCTTTAACAGGACTAGATTAACAGTGAAACTGTGCAATGTCTGTTCCTGTGTCTGATAAGCCCCATCGCAGCTGATGCTTGAGGATATTATTGTTTCTGGATTGAACTTTTGGTTGCAGCTGTGTTATTTTGCTCTAACATTTGGCACTGTGGCTGTCTTGTGATGGCTTCCTTGTACTAACCCTAACAATGAGTTCTGCTATTTCTGCTCTCCCCGCCCCTGTCACTCTCTCTCTGTTTCCTTTCTCTTTCCTTACTTTGCTTCCTTTTTTTCTGTCTCCCCCTCTCACTGCTACGTCTTTCTGTCTCTCCTCCCCTCTGGTATTTCTATAGAGATGCAGGGTAAGTATCAGCCTGCCGCTCGCTGCTCTACCGCATCACATCCTTTTCTTTTTAAATTTCCAGCATTTGCCTGCAGGCAGTGATTATTACTAAATTTGAGGTCATGGAAAAGTTTTGGGGGTATATCAGGAAATTGTCTTTCATAATGAAATAGTCATGTAAGCAGACTTAAGGGGAATAGAGAGAACCTTATCAGGGCTGGATTAACCCACCACAGGGACTCCCATAATAAGCTGTAGGCTTTTGTTTAATTTAACTCGCTCTCGGTGCATAAATTGTTATTAATTAGTTATGAGTTTATGGTAATGTAATTAGCATACAATTATTTTGTCAAGTACACCATATAAGCACATTGCAAGCTGAAATAATAAAGCCTTAAAGCTAAATTTCTATCTGAGGCCCCATTACAACACAGGTGCTTTTAGGCTGGTGCCACTCTAGTTTAAACATGAAACACGTGCTGTGTGTGTCCTGAACTGCATCACTCTCAGTCTGTTTTCTTCATTTTAATCAGCTAAGTCCTCCATTCTAGTCTGTGTGCAGAAAATGTGCAGAAAACAGTTTGCCCAGTGGCCAACGGAAAAACTGACGTTTGTATTTGTGTTGTATTTCCCATATTTTATTCCTCCTTTGGTGCCAGAGAAACCAGACAATGTTCAAAAGTCTGCATGACCAGATTTGAAGATTTAAAGCTTTAAATCAACACAGAAAAAATGATAAAAAAAACTTTCATTATCTTCTACAGAGCCGACGTGTTAGGGTCATTGTAGAAGATCATGCATTTTGATGTTGGAAGGTTTCAGTCAGAAAATTTTAATTTGCCTGAAACAACTGATATTGAGATTTTTTTGTGACCGGTGATTCATGAGGTGGGGTAGCAATGTTGTTAAGTGATGTTAATTTATAGGTTAAAATATACTTCTGACTTCTCTGCACAAACATAATTATTTGTAGTCTTTTTACCACAAATTGAATGTCACATTTTGAACCTCAACCTTTCGGATCACCTGAATAGTTACATACTGTGCCCAGTGGGCAATCCAGCCTTGCTTGTAATGGGCATCATTCTACTGAGCCAACAACAACATGACAGTTTATTTATTGCACCTAAATGGTCAACTGGGGTTTAGCTTTTAATTCTCCATTGAAACTAATGAAACTTGTAACCATGACCTTTTTAAAAACTACATGAACTAGCTCCAATGCTTCCTAAACAAGTTTTGCCCCTCGTGACAGATTAGAGCTCAGCGTCTGTAGTTAGCTGTCGTGTAGTGTCACTTTTAACAATGCATGATGTAACTGAACTTCTTCCTTGACTCCTGCATGACTTTTGTAGCTGTTACTATCAGCTTTGTAGTGACACTGCAGGCTTCAGTCTGACTCTCATGCTACCCCTCCTCGTCTGTTATCTCTGTCATTTTGTTCCTCATTCTGCTCTTACATGCTGTAAAACTACAAAGAAATATTTCATGTCTTGCTTTCCATTTACTGCATTTGATGTATTTTTAGAGATAGCAGATAGAATTTCTTTTTTCAGATTACATATGCACTTATATTTAAGCTTTTATTATCAAGGTATTGCAGTATAGTTACAACAGATATGATAACATTACATTTTTAGCAAAACTTTTAGCAAAAAGTCTTAGTTCATTAAAAAACAACATAGGAAACTGACTACTGCACATTAACATTAGAACAAATACAGAGCTAAAATAGCTTAAAAACAAACACTTAAACAAGTTGCTGCTTTTTTTGTCTTGGTCAAAATTTTATAATCTGTACTAGCGGTTGGATGAACTCCTGCATTATGGAAAGCAAAGCTTGACAGAGAGATATCCACATTTAGTTGCATTAACACTTTTCTACACCTCCATCTTTCTTTCCTTTTTCATTTTCACCCTCTGATGAAAACCTCTACCTTCCTGTGTCAGTCTCTGCTCTCTCGTTTGATAAACGTCTCTCACCCACTGCTGCGCCTTCTCCCACCCAGGGCGAGGGGACCTGCAGCCACAGCTCGACAGTGCCATGCAGGATGTGACCGACATGTGCCTGCTGATGGAGGAGACTGAGAAGCAGGCGGTGCGCCGTGCCCTGGTGGAGGAGAGGGGTCGCTTCTGCACCTTCATTGGTTTCCTTCAGCCAGTTGTGGTGAGGACACATATGGAGGAAATGTGATAGACTTTAACAGCAGGAGGAAAGATGGACAGATGAGGGCAAGCACTGTCTAAAGTAACTTTTGAAGTGCTGTACAGAGAAGCATGTTCACTGAACAGCTCCACTGATAATTACTGTATTTGAACCCTTATGCCAGAGGCCATTGTTTGATATTGCCCCCTTAAAAAACAAAAAACATGTATTTAGTAGGGGTGCAACGATACTCGTATTGATATTGAACCGTTCGATACAGTGCTTTCGGTTCGGTACGCATATGTATCGAACAATACAAAATTTGTAATTTATTTTATCAACTTTCCTTCTGAC
>NW_005187420.1:1475413-1482083 GCF_000239375.1 Pundamilia nyererei
TTTTGTGTATCGTTGCACCCCTAGTATTTAGCTACAAAATGAGTTGTTACTTTATGTGTCGTACTGACACTTCAACCACATTATCTTTATAAAGACAAGAAACTAAACTGCTTTGCTTACAGTACCTAATTTACAGTTTAATTATATCACAAAAAATAATCATACATAAAAATAACTAGAGCTCTGAGTATAATTAACTGTGTTATGGTTGTTGTGGAAACTGTACACTGAGAATCGTTGGACTTTAGTGTAAAAGAAAAAGTAAAAATGTTTTCTATCTTGTTTTAAGAATGGAGAGATTGCTATGCTGGGCGAGATCACCCATCTCCAGGCCATCATCGATGACCTCACTGTGCTGACAACTGATCCGCACAAACTGCCCCCTGCCAGTGAACAGGTGAAAAGCATACGCAAACATGACATCCAGAATACACAAAGACAGAAACAAATAGAAGACAAACCTCTGACTCCTACACGTTCTCTCAGGTGATTAAAGATCTAAAGGGGTCCGATTACAGCTGGTCCTATCAGACCCCTCCGTCATCCCCAAGCAGCTCTGGCTCACGCAAGAGCAGCATGTGCAGGTACTCACACACAAATACACTCTTATCCATACACACATAGGCAGTGTTCTGAGTATCAGAAAGAGGAGCCATCCTTGATGTTTATATGTCAGTGTGATTGTCAGTCGTTTTGTCTACATGTCAGTCTGCCATTACATTCTGTGCAGTCCCCGAAAAACAAGTGTCTATGGGTGATAGAGCCACTCATTTAATCCCAGAAATGTTCCTTCATAATCAGGCTGTGGTGATTCTGCATAATTATAGGACCCAATTTAGATCAAACTGGACCACATATAGCTCTAACATGGCCATTAAAACAAATATTAAAAAGTAAACTTAGCCAGCAAATTAGAAAATGCTGAGTGAAAGGTTGATTGTTAAGGTAGTTGAAAGGGCATCAGAAAAAAGGATGTTTCTGTTTAAATCCAAATGTCTGTTGAAATGAAAGGTCATTTATACATCTCCAAAAGTTGATTCTGTTCATCTGGACGTAGCGTTTTGTGGGAGAAACGTTTCGTCACTCATCCAAGTGACTTCTTCAGTCTCAGCTGACTGCAGGTTTCCCCAAGCTTATAAACAGCACATTTGCATAATGACTGAAACCAGCCCACTGAAGGAACAATGGGCTGGGAGGTCAGTTCCTTAATCTTAATCATGCAAATTCTCATGACCATTGATCAACAACCACTGATCAAAGACCAATGACCATTCACAGAGAGTTGGGGAATGGCTGCAATCACAGCATTCTAAGATGGCGAAAGATGTACCCTTAGGCCCCCTCTTCGATTCATAGATGGTCTTTCCCTTTTCACTTAAATAGTCTCCTTGACTCCACGCTCAAACCAGCATTCTTCCCTGTCCAGGATGTGTACATCCTCATCATTGAAAGAGTGTCCACTGGCCTGTAGGTGTAAACAGACTGCAGAGTCCTGGCCTGACGAGGTAGCTCTTCTGTGTTGTGCCATCTGCTTCGCCAGAGGTTGTTTGGTTTCCCCGATGTATAAATCCTGCCAATCCTCCTGGCACTTAACAGCGTACACTATGTTACTCGGGGGACCCGATCCTTGGGGTGGACCAATTTTTGGCGCAGCGTGTTTTGGGGTTTAAAAGCCACAGAAATCCGGTGTTAAAAAAAAAAAAGTGTCTCAACTGTTCTGATACTCCTGACACATATGGGATCACTACAGGTTTTCGCTTATGGAGCGGTTGTCCTTCTCTCCTGGATCGGCTGGAGCTTTCTTTAGGTGCCTTTCCAGCTTTGACAAAAGTCCAGCTGGGATAACCACATTTACTCAGGGCCTTCTTGATGTGCTGTTCTTCTGCCTCCCTGGCTGCTGTGTCTGTGGGGATGGTGTTCGCTCTGTGTTGTAGTGTCCTGATGACACCCAGTTTGTGCTCCAGTGGATGATGAGAGTCAGATGTTCATCCTCCAGTGAGGTCACTCAGATGTTTTAGTCAGTGGTTGTTGATCAATGGTCATGAGAATTTGCATGATTAAGATTAAGGAACTGACCTCCCAGCCCATTGTTCCTTCAGTGGGCTGGTTTCAGTCATTATGCAAATGTACTGTTTATAAGATTGGGGAAACCTGCAGTCAGCTGAGACTGAAGACGTCACTTGGATGAGTGACGAAACGTTTCGTCCAGATGAACAGAATCAACTTTTGGAGATTTACTTTCCTGGATGATTGAGAATGCATCAAGACGTCATTTATACATCTGATGAAGTTGGTGCTTCAACAAGCTTTTGATGATTGGGTCATCCTCAGTTTTGTAGAAGCACTGCCTTCAGACAGAACAGCATTATAAATAAATGATAATAAAGAATCTAGGATTTTGGCCTTAAGATAAGTTATGACAGCCTCTCTTTTATAAGCCAAATGCATAAAAAAACTAAATACTTTCAAAAGACTACAAACTGATTTCTATGGTTCTGTGAAGCAAACTGTATGAGTGTCAGTGCATGTGAAGCGGATTCACAGCATTTTGCCTTCAGTGTTTACTGTGTGTATAGATGTGTGTGTGCTGGATCCTTCTAAGTTTACACACCCTCTGTCTACCCCCTCCTGTCCTTTTCTTTCCCACTTTTCCACTCAAAACAACTGCCATTCTGTGTACTCTTTTTCACTTATCTTCTATTACTTGTGTCTTGTTTGTGTGCATTCATGTGATTTGCCCTCTTTCTCTCCTGCTGGATCTTTGCTTACCTGATTTTGTTGCGGGTCTCTACTTTTAACTGTTCCTGGTGTGTGGCTTTACTGCGCATCGCACTGCGGGTTTTCACTGACCTGATGAACCAACGATTTGCTGTAAACTCCTCTTGGTCCTTCAACCCATCATACGAACTTCCAACACTTCCTTTAATTGTCAATCTATCACTTTCTACAACAACCAACCCCACTTCTTCTCTCTGAATTCCACCATTACTTCTCTAATCATGCTGTCTCTCTCTGATACTGCCTTCGCTCTACGCTGGGAATCATCACCTCCACATTCCTCACACCTCCATCACTCTGCCCCCTCCCTTCTCCTCTACACCTTCCTCCCCCAACAGCAGTGTAAACAGCACCCACAGTAGTGCCTCCCGTTCGTCAGGGGGAGGTGGTAGTGGTGGTGTTGGTGGCGGAGGCTCCTTGCCCCACTCGCCCACCTCATCATCCTCCTCCTCCTGTCGCTACCGCAGCAGCCTGCCGCACCAGCCTCCACCACCGGGGGGCATTGCTGCCCACCGCCTCAGCAGTGTCTCCTCACATGATTCGGGCTTCGTGTCCCAGGATGCCAACATCTACTCCAAGCCACCCTCACCTATGCCCTCAGACATCACTAGTCAGGTACAAATGCCTCATGGACAAATTTACATTATTTATGTGACCCGTTCAGAGTTACTGTGGCTTAAATTGCTGGCTTCCAATGACACACGCACAGCCTGAAAAAGACAATGACACAAAATTTTTGGTCTCTATTTTAAGGACAGCCAGCAGGTAAACTAAACATTTCAGTGTAACTTTAAAATAACAAAGGACAAATATTTGAATAGAATTTAATTACTGGATATCTAATGAAAAACATTAAGTTTCACACATGTGTTTTGGTTTTTGGTCTAAACTCTTATCGGTTTGTGTCACTCTTATTTCTTTCCTGGTGTAGAAATCATCCAGCTCAGCATCATCAGAGGCCTCAGAAACATGCCAGTCAGTCAGTGAATGCAGCTCCCCCACCACTGTAAGTATTCTTATTCATAATATATAACATGGACAGTCTGAAACGCAGCATAAAAAAAATTAAAGCAATAAAAGTGTGGTCCTAAAAAGTTAACAAATAAAGGTCAGTGTGTGTACAAGTAGTCCTTATGAGCCAAAAGCTCAGGCTTCAGACTTTCCTAACACTCTGTTTCTGAGAGCTTCCTCCTCTGTATCATGTCAGAGCGAGAGGATATCACTAATATGCACAGCTGTCATTGTAAACACAGACGACCCATCCTTGTGTGAAAATTAGCTTTAAGCAGTGGCTCCCAAACCTTCTCTGGCATGCTCCAATTAAAGAGCCGAAAAAATGAATAAAAAATTAGATGATTTTTATAGTGTCAACAGACTCTTGTTTGTTTTTACCCTCAAAAATTATTCTTAGTTATGATTGTTAGACATAACTATTCTTCTATTAGTTTCACTTGATACTTATTCATATTCACGCTATGTATGCATAGTGCATACATGTAGTATTGAGTATATAGTGGGTCTATGTCCTAGTAGCGGGGCCCAACTTAAAGACAGGGGGGCTATAATGATTTGCTTCACATGGAGGATGGAATGAAGGCCCAGTATAAGAGAAACGGGAATTATTGTGAGCTGTGGATCATACAAAATTATTCTAGTTAGCATAATGTGTGTCCTTTAAGATTTTTACACAGTAATCATACAATCATACATCATACTTGTGGTCAGTCTGTGACATCACTGTCGAGAGATTAGTTTTCCCTGACAGTGCTGGTTTATTCTTAAGTTAAACTCTCAGTTTAGGATATATTTACAAATACAGCTTAATGATTGGTGGGGGGGAAAGATAAATGAATTACTTGAAATTAAAAATTAAGCTCTGCTTCATTTAAGTTTACTTCAAGTTTCCTCATCTTGTCCAAATCAACCAGATTTCCACTGAACACCCGTCAGATTCACACCTATATTATCTGTAGTGTTTTCCAGAGACATCAGGCAAGAACAACAAAATGTAATTTCATATAAGATTGAGCAATTTTTTAAACAGCTGTGATAATTGTGGTAGTATAAAGTCATTGTTGATACAGAATTACAAGGTAGCGCACAACACATGCTGTTTAAAGTGAGACGTTACACTCATCAAGGTAGCAGGACGTTCATAAGATTTTCAGGGATTTCCGAGAACAGAAGGAGACTTTGATTTCTGAATGGTAAGTCAAACTTGGTGTAGAGCTGACAGTATTAAATCTCTGGGGCCTTGATGTGTTCTCCAGCAGAGAAAGCTTTGTGGTACCATTAAGCAACATCATATCAAACACCGCCCACTTACTCACAAGAGAATAGTGAGGCAAATGTATTTGAGACACGAGGGTTTGGTTGAATTTATGCATTTTCTCCAATTTAAAAAAATGTTCATTGCAGCAATTAGCCTTGGAGAGCTCTGTTTTCATAGGCACATGGGGCAAAGTTGTATCTTCCTCAGCATAAACCACCTACACATTGGTGCCAGTTGCAAAGTTGGCTTTAAGATTTACAGCCATTTGCATCTTCCCCTGCTCACCAACTGAAAATAGGAGCATGTAATGCTGGTCTCCTGTGCTTTTAATTGATGGAGACATACCCAAATAAAGCTCTACAAAATCAGAGACTTGTTTTATTTATGTTTGGGAACTTGTCTCCTCCTCTTCCATTATACATTCTTTAGCCAGTTTGCACACCATTATATAAATCATGCTTGCAAGGCAAAATAAATATTCATTTCTGATCTTAAGCAGCATCTGTCCTCCGTACCAGCTTGCATATACTGCTTCTCTTTCCCTTGACGTGTTCACAACCATCTGTGATCCATCTCTAATTTGACTGATACACATTGTCAAGCTGGACCGTGTGCCCCACTTTCACTGGTTATCTTGACAAGATTTAGCATAAGCATCACGAGGCAGACTTGCAGTCTCTCCTGTGCATTGCATGTATTGGTTATTTCTGGATGTTCTTAATTAAATCATCATGGAATCTGAGGCAGACACACTAGACACATGACACGTTCCATTAAAAACTCACGAGACAATTAAAATTTGCCTGCTCCCCTAAAACTGATCTAAAACCCTTTAGATCAGTTTCATCAGCTCATCTCACTGTATCCACATCCAGCACCTTTGGGAAAATGGTTCAACAGCTCCATGTACATGCAACAAAAGCAGAGTTACTGTGATTTCTACCTGAGCTCCTTTACTTTAAGCCCTACATAAGCCCAAACCCTTGCTTACTGTTAACTACATAAAGACAAGTGTTAATAGTAAGCAATTATTTATGTGCTTCAGGGAAACAAATCATGCCTGCAGCTTTAATAATAACAAACTGCACTGCATACTGTGCATGGTTAACTTAAACTGCATTTTACTTTCTTGTGACTGAAGGTACAATGAGAAGTTACTAAATCAAACATAGCTCCCACCAATCATTTTTTTCTATCTCCGTCAGGCATGAGGTACAGCTTCCACACTTTTTCCCCCAACAATGCTTCATTTGTCTTTTCCTTGATCACTGTACAAATCCCACAAATATGCAGAACTACCCAAGTCTTCTGTGGTACCTGATGCAGAAGTGCAACAATTCATCAATCTGAATTTTTGCTACAAATACATCAACATAAACGTGTTAAACATACAGTATCTGACTAAAAATTAGAAGTAGGCTTTGTTGATGTAGAGGCTTAGTCCCACTCTAATCACACTTAACTTGCATATAGAGTCATTTTGATGCATGGCAGCAGTAACTAATTGTGTTTCAAGAGGTCCATTTTGGTTTCAGCTGTATTGTCTATCTGTTTCTTAGAATTTGGTGTGTGTGTGTGTACACATGTTTGGCTTTTGTTGTCGTGTGTGGCCCAGTAGCT
>NW_005187420.1:1484354-1537395 GCF_000239375.1 Pundamilia nyererei
TCACATAAAAGTTTGCCTCATCACTGAACAAAATCTTTAGCGTGAACTGAGGGTCCTGTTCCAATTTTTGTTTTGCCCATTCTGCAAATTCTGTGCGCCGATCTGGGTCATCCTCGCTGAGATGCTGCAGTAGCTGGAGTTTGTAAGGGTGCCATTTGTGAGTAGCTAATATCCGCCGAAGGGATGTTCGACTGATCCCACTCTCCAGTGACATGCAGCGAGTGCTACGCTGTGGGCTCTTGCTGAATGAAGCTAGGACAGCCACTGATGTTTCTTCATTAGTGACAGTTTTCTTGCGTCCACATTTTGGCAAATCCAACACTGAACCAGTTTCACGAAACTTAGCAAGCAGTTTGCTAACTGTAGCATGGGAGATGGGTGGTCTCGTAGGGTGTCTTGCATTGAAATCTGCTGCAATGACCCGGTTACTGCGTTCACCAGATATCAACGCAATTTCGATCTCCTCCTCACGTGTTAACCTCTTCGACATGTCAATGGCTGTGAACAAAGAGAAACTTGTAAATAACTCATGAAAGAATAAAGTTACGTTGAAACCAAGCACACCACTGCTTTTCTTGTGACATTACTAATAAGTTTGATGTGTCACATGGCCCTCAGCAGCTCATATATCATTCACTGTGGAATACATCTGAGACAGTCAGCTAAAGACTTGACTTAGTTGTCAATTTAGAAAAAGCATACAAAGCCTATATATGTCTACAAAAGGCTGTGAACACAAGTGTCCTTGTCAACACAAGGTACGGCACAGGCAAAACACTTCCAGGTTCTCAGGTGGATGCTTACAAATGAAACAAAAAACAAAACTCTTTTCTTTTTGCTACTGCATTTTAGGACCAGAAACCTTTTTTATTCTATTCAATTTGTAGATTAGGGTTTAGTTTTCAAACAGCGGGTTGCTCAAACTCCAGTGCAGTGTTTCATTGTATGTTCTCAGCATGGAGAGGAGGTTTCTCCAGCAGCCAGTGACCTGGCCATGGTGCTTACCAGGGGACTCAGCATGGAGCAGCAGAAGAGCAACAGAGACTCCCTGCAGTACTCCAGTGGATATAGCACAGAGACCACAACCCCATCCTGCTCAGAGGACACAATTCCTTCACAAGGTGAAACTAATCTACCACACTCTTTATGGCAGCATTTAATCTCATTTGGTGCCCACATATATTACATTTCACCTGGCCACATTCATCATCTTATTTTTGTAACATTCCAGGAAAAGCAACCTGTTAAGGGAAGGTGTTTTTTTAGGGGAAATATCAATATTTAAAACTTCTGCAGAAGTTTATTGTATTCCTCCCACTAGCACTCCTGCCATTGAGTGTAGTTTTACCAAAATCAGATTAAGTGAATCCATTTAATCATCCAGGCAGCAGCCAAAGTGTATGATGGATGTATTCTGACAGTTTCTCTGACAGCAGTTGGAAAATGACAATATAAAGATAAAATTGAAAAATATTAAATGTGCTCACTTGCTGGCTTGCTCTACCAAAATGATGTAGCTATCCCTGTGTTAATCTAATAAAGCGACCACAGAACATTGTCTTTCCTCTGTCTCTGTTTCTGGCACATATAGTTCAATCATTTCTCTAAAATCTCATGAATACCTTTTGTTGTTTTACCCTCTGCTCTCCTCATATTAGGTTCAGATTATGACTGCTACTCAGTGAATGGTGATGCCGAAGGTCCAGATGGACAGACAGAGTTTGACAAGTCCTCCACAATTCCTCGCCACTCTAATATTGCCCAGAACTACAGGCGAATGATCCAGACCAAGAGGCCAGCCAGCACAGCTGGCCTGCCCACTGGCGTTCTTGGTCCAGGGGCTCATGGGATACCAGGGCAGCCCGGTGGAGCTGGTGGAGGTGGAGCAGGGACTCCAGGGACTGCCACCATTCGCCGAACCCCCTCTACCAAACCTGGCGTGAGGCGCACGTTATCCAGTGCGGGGCCCATCCCCATTCGACCACCCATCGTGCCTGTCAAAACACCCACTGTCCCTGGAGACTCACATTCACCTGGTGCAGGTGGAGGGCACGCTGGTGGCGTACCTGTCCGTGTGGGGAGTGAGGAATGTGTGTTCTTCACTGGAGCTGAGGATTCACAGGGAGCGCTTGATTATGTGAAGGCATCACCAAAGCGCCTCAGCCTGCCTAACACCGCCTGGGGATCAGGGGCTGCGTTAGAGGTCTATGCTCAGCAGCATGGGGGCCTTGCAATAGGAACAGGCTCGGGCACTGGATCAGAGGAAGATCAGATGATCGCAGCCAATCGGCACAGCCTAGTGGAGAAGATAGGCGAGCTGGTAGCTAGTGCACACGCCCTTGGTGAGGGCCAGTTTCCCTTCCCTGCCCTCCCTGATGACCCAGCCCCACCACCAACTGGCCCCACTGACACTCAGACAGGGACCGAAGGGGCAGAAGGGTCTGGTGACATGCTGACCACCATCAGGAGAGGAGTCCGTCTTCGCAAAACCGTCTCCAATGACCGCTCAGCTCCCCGTATATTGTGATCGGAGGAACAGCAGAAAGAGGATGATGCTTGTCAACCGAGAGGGAGTCAGGTGTTGGTGTGATGCAACCCAACCACCTAGTACATACACAAAAACTTAACCATGTAGGGAAAGCTATAATATAACAGAAGACGAATGAAAACAGAAACATACACAAAAAAAAGTTTAAAGACACCATTAGAGTAATGATATATAATATAATGATAATAATAACAATAATAATGTTAACCCATGCTGACAGTTAAAAGTTAAATGCTGAACATTGACAGGCTCCTAGCAGGCCACTATAACTAGTGTGTGTTGGACGCATGTTTGTCTTCTATACACCTTCACCCAGGGAAGGAAAGACTCACAGGACAAAAAAAAAAAAAAACAGATATGATTTTTTAAAAAAGAGGCAAAGAAAGAGAGAAACGCTGGGTTCTGTTCTGTTTTGCCAACTTACACCTTTCCCTATCCTCTTCTCCAACTAACCCGACTGTCTGATCCCAGATGAAAGACTGATGACTGAACGAGGGGCTGGTGTGGACGAGAGAGAGAGGGGACTCAGAGTGCCATGTGAGCAGCTGGGTTTGAACCCAAGCTGTCTCAGCAGCAACACACTGTACTTATTAGCCCATTGAACTGAAGCTTTGGTATTAGTACGGGGAGCTAACAAGCCAGAGGGCCTCTCTGGTTCATCCTAATGAAAAGAAGCTTGGAAAAAAGGAAATATCCACTGTTGGCATTGAACCGTGCTAGTGCCCCCTTCCCCCCTCTCTCGCTCTCTGCGTAGTGAATGCGTGCATTCATGGGTGTGCATGTGGGCAAATGTAAAACATGAGTGTGTGTCTACGTGTGACTAATTGTGTGTATGTGTGCGAGGAGGGTGGGTAGAGCTCTGCTGCAGGACAGCTGGTTACCCAATGAGGGCAGGGCTTTTTCTCCTGTGTGTTGTGCGTGTATTTTCTTGTTTATATTGTGACGTCATTTACCTTGTTACCGCTGTACGAGAAGTTACAAGACGTACTCCAGGCGTATAGATATATTCATATATATTTTCTAGAACCAGAGAGAAAATGTTAAATCAGAAATGGAGCAATAAATGTGTTTTATTTTCTTGTTTCGAAGAAGCGGCTTGATGGAGGATTGTAGATTCTCCTTTGTCACATTCAGGCAATCATCAGGAATGCTAAATTACACATCGACTGTGAATTCATGCCTAGCCGGTTTTGGCGTGTGTCTCTCTCTGTCCCTGTCTCTTTCTGGTGAATGGAATGGATTACAAAAATCTGGGGGGAGGGGAGGAAAACTGTAAGCACTTTGATAGGGGATAGGTAATATGTACAATAGCCAGTAGGTGTTGTTGTAGTCATACTGTATGATAGGGAGTGTGAAAGTGAGCGAGATGGTATCCAGGGGGGAATTATTTAATTTGTGAAAGAAGAAGCAGAAGAAGACAGGGAGGGACAAAGAGCAAGTGAGAAAGACTGGTTGATTTGGGAGATTGGTCGAATGAGATGGGATAAGAAAGTGTCAGGGCCATACAAGCTATTGCTTGTTGTGGATCGTGAAGAGCACTGAAGTTTTTAATGCTGTGGCTGCACTGGCATTTAAAGGACTGGTCACATAATGAAAAAAAAAGCACCGTATAGACAGGTCAGACTGTATAAAGCAGATCCATACTTTCATGCCAGTTTTATTTTTCTGTCACTGAGACTTCTGCCTCATAGCATCAGAGGGGAATGTAGGTTTGATTGAGTTTCTACTGTGGACACAGACCTTTAAAAAACCTAATAAAAACAGCTTTTCAGAATAAAACTTTTTCCACTGTGAGTTTAACAGTTGAAATTCGGTTTTCCTGTATTATGTTATTGTAGAGAGGCGAAAATGTCAAAAATTGGGCCAATACAATCAAAACTATAAACACACCTGTGGTCGAGAACAAAATCAAACACTTTTACTTGGATATTTGCCTCTTAATACTTAACCAGTATCAAAAATTAGGGCTGTATTTTTCACTGTCCAAATCTTCAATGACAGCTGCTTATCTAAAAAATATCGTCTCACCTGTAAATATTGTGTCTTTTTTTACATTGTGGCCACACAAAGTAAAGCCTTGAACAAAGCTGAACAATACTCTTTTGCCTTAGATTTACTCTGTATGTTGTCCTTTCTAAATAAAACAAAGATTTTAATCAAACAGCATAGCACACATAGCACAGAGGTAATAAAACACTCGGAGACATGTCCAGCTTGTAGCTGACAATTTTTGACATTAGTTCTTAGTTCTTTATTTGTTCTTTATTTTGGTAGAGAGTGAGGGATTATTGTTTGAAACTAAAAAATAGCATTAAAATTGCTATTCAACAATTTGGAGGTCTACATGTTTATAGTCTTGACAGATCAAGAGACTTGAGATCATTTTCAACTCTTCAAATAAGAGACAGGATGAAGTTGCCTAGTGCAGGGGGAGTAAATTTGTCAAAGTGGTTATTATGCGTAAAAGTTTTCTTAGCTGCCCGCAAGTTCCTGAAAGTTTTGCTGTTGCCCAAGTCTTCGATTGAAAGTTGGACTTCTGCACAGGGTGTAAGGTGAGACTGCCTTTGAAGCTATTGAAAGCCACCATTCTCAAATCCAGTACAAGTACTGGAGGACTGTAACAAGTAATGTAATCTAACCTAAATTTTTCAGATTCTTTGGCCAGCTGGTTTTAAATTGGCTCAATCACATGCAACATAATTATTTAGCCCCACATTTATTCAGTCACATAAAATGAATGTATTCCCAGCAGTGAGACACAACGCTGGTGTCTGAACACAAAAAGGCCGCCCCAGTTCAGCTCAGGATATGGCTGTGTGAAAGAAACTTTTATGAACATTAAGATGCAAGAAATGGTGAAGCCGGCTCGCTGATGACAAAGACGTGGGAATATTTAACTTTGCAAGTTGACAGAGAGGAAAAGATGTGTGAAATGAGCATTTCACTGCCTGTTCATACAATATGTACTGTATGTGCTGTACTTGTTAAAGAGAATCAGGCGCACAGATTTGGTATAAAGGTTTGTTAGAAAATATTACATGGAATATTTAGTTGTTTTTTTTTCTTCTACAGTACTGTTTGAATGTTTTGTCTTAACTTTAATTAATGTAAAAAAAAAAAAGGAAAAAAGAAAAAACTCCAGTTGTAACACAAACTACTAAGCTGTGTAACATACGGATGCAGGACGTGTGGGCCGAGAGTGAGTGTGTCCTTGTTTGGCTGTTGATCTTTAGGCTAGTGAACTCTTCATCAACATGTCTGTATGCTCTTTTAGCAGTGACCTGAACATAGCCTGCGACATCCACTCTCCTATATACTCTTTTTGTCAACTTATTTTATTTATTTTTTTTGCCTTGAATAGAAAATTGTTCCAGGCACATTTGTGGCTTCTTTAGAATGATTTAAAATAAAGAGTTGGAGAACAGATGTTTTTAACATAAGCACCCTCTGCAAGCACACCATTTTTTTTTTTTTGGCTGAAGTTTGCAACAGTGCATCAAATAGGGGATGTTTTAATGTTCTGTCAACAGCAAACTGTGCATTTGTTGTTACATGTGGATGCTGTGTGATAAATCTGACTCTGAATCTTAGAAGTTGAAAGGGGGGAAAAAAAAACATGTTTTGAGTGAGAAAAGTGAAAAAGAGTTTCTCCTAAACCACCTTTCAAGGTCACCATGTCCATGAATCTGTATACCTGAATGTATGACATGGTGAAGGATGGCATCCAACTGTGTCTGATTTGCTTAATCTATTGCAATGTCAGAGCATTGTTCCTGTACAACTGGGTGATATTTCCTCTTTAAACAACAGGAAAGCAATACAGGGGTAGTGCATGTATGTGCATTCACAATCATGATCCACTGTGGGTATGATAAAGGAGAATACCATTGTTTTGTAGACTAGGATACTTGTGTTGTCCACCTTAAAGTTATTTCACACTACACAGCTCTAATGGTGTTATTTGGAGTTCAGATATCTTTAAAGAGACAGAATAAATAATACACACTGGAGAAGAAAATGGTGTATCATCCTCACTGACTTTGAAAATTTACCTTGCCTAAAAGCTGCTGTGAGGTGTCATGCACCACCAAATGGTTTAATAAGCTGCCAAACCAAAACACTGAGCCATTCAAATGGTAAAACTGGGTGTTAGTGTTGGGTAGTATGTTTAATTTTTCAGGTGGTTACGATGAGTCCAACAACTGGGTACTGCAGATATATTTGCAGAATTTTGCAGCAGAACCCATATCGCCTAACTCCAAAATGGAGATCGGAACCAAGACTTCCATATTAAGATTTATTTATTGTCAGTATATTTGTCTAATTATCCAACCCTGCTAAATAAAAGTAATAAAATGTGAGGCGTTAGGAAGAATGGGAAAACTCTGGGATCCTGAAACTCAGTGTGCAGCATGACGTTACTGTAGGCATTAACTTAATAAAGCTATGCAAGGCTTGGTCACTCAGTAGGAAAATTTACAATTTCATTAGGATTATTAATTCAGCTATCTCGAGGCACTTTATATTACATGCTATATATAATGTAAAGATTCTATTATAGGGGGAAAAAAACTAGCAATCCAAAGATTCCTTACGAGGAGGCACTTGGCAGCAGTAGGACATTTAAAAACTCCCTTTTAAAAGAAGAAAACTCCAACAGAACCAGGCTCCTTTTGTTTAGTGTTTGACAAGACACTACTTCCTGTAATGTTCTAAAAGTTTCCCAGAGTTGTGAGAAGCCTAGCCAAGATTCAAGAAGGTTTATTCTGTAATACCATGTTTTTACATGGTGTTTACAGACATACACAGGCTGAAACAAAATGTTGTTGTGTTGAGCAATAATCAGCAAACAATAAAAATACAGTATAACAACCAAGCTGCAGCTTGATGCGACACTCAGCAAACTCAGGCATAAACAATCACACTCATCCAACTAGCAGCAGTCCTCTCACGGAGAGGGATTGAATAAGATCAGCTAAGTGTGTGTAAAGTCCCAGATTAATAGAAAACTTTGCCACTGAAAAAGGTTCTAGTCTAGCACCAGACTTAATCGCTTTCTGAGAAACGGAGCCCTAGAGCCATGCAATATTCTAAAGTCCTGCAAAAGTTGCATGTTGAGGCTATGATTGTTTTCTTCTCCAGTGGGTGTGATTTTCTGAGTATGAGAAGCTGACTTCAGTCTTCATAGCTACACATGTCTCCCTGAGTCTGAAGATTTAAGTGCTGCATATTTATTGAATGAAATGAAAACTAAGGAATAAACTGCCAGTTATCTACAGGAAGTTATTCCTTTAATAAAGTTTTAATAATGCCCTGGAGAACAAGCACTCAAATTATAAATAACAACTTGGGATCAGACAAGTATTCTAAAACCTCTGAGTTTTTCAAATTGAATGAGATCACGGCAGCCTAAAGGCACACAGTAAAAGGTTGAATGGTTAAGATGACTAAAAGACACAACACTGCTATTTTCCTTTAAAATACCCAGTTTACAGCACAAGAAATATCATACTAAATAATAATGTTTTTAAAATTCTAAATTAACTGTGTAACTAACTGAACAAGCTGGAATAACTGTGCTACAGTGTAAGTTTACGAGTGTATGTGTTGTTCAGTGTGGGCCCACCTTCAAACGGAGTGGCTGCTGCAGAAACATACAAAGGCACATAGACACACATGCATGCAGGCATGCGCGCATAGATGGAAACACTTGTGGACATATTAGAAACAGGACTAACATATAGAACAATCTCCTCTTCTGTTAATTTCATAATTTGGCTCAGTCAATGATATTACCACAGTTTACTTTATATTAGCTTTCTTGTTTTCCATCAAGGTTAATGTGCGAGCTTCTTTAGTAATGCACACACTTAAAAACATGCACAGTACTTAAAAATACTGTGTATACTTAAAATACTGCACAACAAGCCCTAAAAACTAGAAAGCTATATACTTTTCAATGATTAGCACGAGGCTGCATAGAGCATGTGAAAGGACTAGTTTAACATTTTGGAAAATACTTACTTTCACTTTTGGTGAGTGTGTGCATTAAAGAATAATTCATAGCCAACAGATGGTAATTTTAGCATGGCAAGGTTTGGAAGATGTAGGAAACCCAACCCCTCCAAACTGAAACATTCCACCTACCTTTATACCTGTAGTTTACTTAGTAATACACTTTTGTGTTTAATCTGAAAATGTAAATTATACAAAGTAAGAGGTTAACTGGCAAGTGTTGTTCCCACAGTGAATGGCTCACACTGACAAGAGAATAAAGAAATAAGCTCGAAAATTTCCAAAATGTTAAGCGGTTGCTTTAACTTTTAATGAAAACATGATTTTTTTTTTTGATTTTTTTTTGGATTATGTAACTGGAGATGGACTGAGCTGAAAATTCCTAATACCATAATTGTCTGAACAGCCTGGAGGTATATGAAAGCTACCAGTTAGCCATGCTAATCGTATTTCGCCAAGTGGAAAAAGCAAAAGAGAACTGAATTTAAATGTTCCTTTATTCCCAGACATTTAAACTTGTGTATCCCCGTCTTCTCTCCCTTTCCCCTATTGCCATTCAACTTTAATCCACTTTCCTCAATCAGTACACACAGGGATAATGTGTGGCTGACAAATCAGAAAACAACACTTGTCAAGATGGGAGCCCCGTTGGTATTACTCTGTCTCTCTGTGCCTCGCAGCCCATCAAAGCTAATGAAAAATAATTTTGATGACCATAGTCCACAGTGAATACACACTACGCTCAGTTTATTATCTTTCTGTCTTTCCCTTCACCCTCTTCCCTCCCCCTCCTTCTGTGTCTGATTACTGTATGTCAGGATGCATGTGTGGATCCAGTGTGTCATAATGGCTAATGGATGCTATCATTTTGGGACCTGGGTGTTTTGTTCAAAATGCTGGAATCATTAGGTAGGTTAAACTTTTCCCTAGCGTGCACATTAATATCTGCTGGTCTCAAGGCAAGCAGATGGATCTCTAACCCCGTCTCAGTGCTAGATTACATTTTAATTAATTTTGATCAGGCTTTTTACGGCATCTTCCTGACATCACCTCAAAGGCGTTCATGTTACTTGGTTTCTCAGTGAGCTTTTGTCAAAGACACCATGTGAGCATTTTAAACTAACAGTACAAGGTCAGTTAGGGAGACCACCAAAATACCATATGTAAATAATTAAAATATATTGCAGTTCAATTGTGAATTGATTTCCATTGTGGCAAGGAGTGACAAAGCATAAGAGTAAAAAAGGGTAGAATATAAAAAACCTGAACAACATACAGGAAAAGGTTAAAACACTAACTGACCTTAGGATCAAGAAAAGCCACACCAACTACAGCTGTAACACCAATTTGTTAAGCGTGGTCTTGTAACCCAAATTTAACTGAAGGTTGATTTCAAGAGGAAATCATTACTTTAAGTACATGATACATGTTAGCTAGCTGCCTAGCAATTTGTCTTTTGCAAGCTATCATTAGCTGATGTCATCCAGACAAAAGATGGCTTAAAGCAGGTTTGGCTTTTTTAACCCGAGTCGTTCGAACAGAAATCTGTCCACAGGCTGAGAGTCTCATTTTTAGGGAAGAATTGTTTACATCATTTAATACATGAAAAACAACAACATTGTCTACTTTTAACTAAGCATTCGGTATCGCCAATTTCACATGTTCTGTTTTTGATTGGCATGGCTCAGGAGACAACACTACTAAATTGATATCTTGCATAAAAGTCATTTTTCTATCAAAATTGCTGCACATGTAATCAGCTTTTTTCCAACTGCTGTCTGAATTATTTCTTCTGAAGCCATTTTACATCACTGTTATAGAGACTGGAGAAGATGCAGCAGTCAGCATCCTGTCATTTTACTGTTAGTGCAACATAATCAAATTAAAATTAGAGCAGAACAGAAGTTCAAACTGCATGTTGACGACTGATGATGAAACTTAAGGCACGGCCAACTTCTCTCAGCCGGTAAACTTCATGACCCGATACATATCCCTTTCCCTAGTTACGGAGATTTATAGGCGGTTGGAAGACTTCCACTGTGAGCATTTGCTCGCAGCATGAAAACAATGTTAGAAATCTGTATGGAAATAACTTCCCTTTAAATGTTGTATACTTACATAATATGCTACACAAGATTTAAAATTTGTCTTCATTAGAAATACCCCAGTCAAAATGAACATAATGTTCTTGATTGTTGACTTGATCTAAGTAAGGAAACCACAATGCTGGCCATTGAAGAACAGATTGTTTTATATTTTTGATCAGACAAAAAAAAAGTTTTGAGTTGCTCTATATACAACCCACTCGTTTAGCCATCTGCCCAAGTTATATTGAACTATGTACTTGTGTATGTGTGTCTGTATGAGTGTGATTATGTGTGTGGTACAAGGAGAGATGGTTAAAACCCCTACTGTTCCTCCCTTCAACCTCCCACACACAATCTGTCAGTCTTTCCTGCTGTCTAATACGGAAGGTATCCACATTACTACACACACACACACACACACACACACACACACGCACATATACACACTGGTCTGAAGCAAACATGACTAAGGTTGATTCTCAGAAGCCACATGAGGGTACCTTGAAGTCCTCTATGAGATCCTGATGTAACACATTGCAACCTCTTGTCATACAGCCATGCAGAACAGAGTGGCCGAAGTGGCCTCCCGGTGCCACTGTCACTGCAACTAAATTGAATGTCTTGGTGTCTATACTCCAGTTCCAGTAGTGTCTCTTGCTCGCTTGCTCTCTCTCTCGACAGCCGACATCTGAACTCTCAATGAAATCTCTACAAAATTCACAGCTGAGGCATTTTCTGAGGGGCTTTTTTTTTTCCCAAATAATAACATTGTGAGAGAGTCAACACCTGCTTCTTCTTTCTGTACAAACCAGTCTTTTAGCTCCTCTTTTTCCTCCCGAGTAGCCCTGCAGGCACTGTGGTCTTGTCTTTCTCTCTTCTCACGCCCCCTCACTTCCGCTTTTTTTCCTTTAATTTATTGTGAATTGATTTCTAAGTTTGGTTCGCCTCTGTCGCTGAAGGTGAAGATTTCTTTTCTGTCTTCCTTTTTGTAAGATTGACCCTTTTTTTGTTAACTTTAGTCACTGCTAATGTAACAAAACGCACTGTGATGATTCCAGTATTAATAAAAGTTGTACTTAAACTGTGTGCTGCTGTGTAAAACGAATCTTTTTATTCAAGAAATATGGTCAGAATCCTAAACCATCTACAGAGTTTAGTATGCACTGTAAGAAGCGATTCAGTATGGGTCAGTGAATAGTCTGTGTGGCATCTATAGGCCAGTCAGCGGTAGAAAGGCTAACTGTAGTCACTGAACCAAAGAAAGACACTTGCACTTTCAGTGCATAATAACAGTGGTTAGGAAAAGATTCCATATCCCATTGGTACATATTTTCCACAACAATAACTTTAGGCAGATATTGTAAATAAAAAGTCGAATGTCTAGGTTAAGTTAGAGTTAAAATGAATTACACTCTCTCTCAGATGTATATAGAAACATTAAATAGGAGTCTGCAGATGAGAAAAGAGTAATATGTACAGGTCAGCACAGCTCACATTTATATAAAAACATGGTCTTTATGTGTATTGCACATTCCTCTCCATATGCAGAATACAAGGCCTTATGTATGTGGCACACCTTCAAAAAGGAAGAAGGCATGCCAATTATTCAAGGTCTTTCTCTCTTCTAAGCTAGAAAAGAAGTGCTCTAAAGGGCTGTCTCCAGATGAGTCTATATTCTTACAAATAAGGTTCCTCTGTTATCGTTTTTTTTTTGTTAACTCGGTTTTCCTGGGTCTTTTCACGTGTGTCATGAATAAAGCTTCTTTTTTTCGGTACTGGCACTAGTTTTATTTTGTTGTATTTATCCGCGACACCTTAAAGGCCGGTCCGTGAAAATATTGTCGGGCACAAACCGGCGCAAAAAAGGTTGGGGACCGCTGAGGTAGGGCATTAACAGGGAAAGGGGGGCACAAAGAAATACTTCTTTCTTATTCTCATTTAAAATGTCTAGCTTTTTATAAATAATCTTACAACCAAAGTGGTCAAACGCATAGAAATCATACATATATACCAAAAAGAAACTGTACATCACTGTCACAACAGTGTTTGTTTTCTTTCAAAGGCTTTATGGCTTTTCCTACAATACCTGGTGGGCCGGTCTCTAGTCAAAATGTCCGGGCCGATTATTTGTCCCAGTCCAGCCCTGAGTACCATTATGCACAGCTACTTTCTATAACGTTGATATTTATTTAAACTATTTTTCTCCAAGTGATCTTTCTGAGTTAACTCATTCACTGCCAGCCATTGGCAGTGAATAAGTTAAACCCATTGACTCATTCACTGCCATTGACGGCTATAGACGTCAATGGCAGTGAATGAGTTAACTTCAGTAATAACTTCCTCCAAACCATCAACGTGTCTTTTAGGCCCCATTCCTACAAGACTGCTCAAACAAATCCAACCATTAATTAATCCTTCAATCTTAAATATGACCAATTTGTCTCTATTAATCGGCTACAGCTTAATCCATTGTTTAAAAAGCCATCCCTTGACCCAACTGTTTTAGCTAACGTCATAAATTCTGGAAAGAGCCACCTACATGTTCATTCTTTTTCTCTGAATTTAAACCAGTTTCATTATCCCATCTTACTGATATAATAATGCACATGAAACCAACTACGTGCCCCTTGGATGTGTCACCTATACGCCATTTTTCAGAGATGTGCTGAAGACAGTCGGCCCTAACATCCCCACTATTGTAAATGGCAGTATCTCAAATGGAACTGTTCCTCATTTGTTTAAACAAGCTGTTGTCCAGCCACTTCTAAAAAAACCTGGTTTGGAGACATCAGTTCTCTAAGCTGTCTATTGTTCTTGTCTAAGGTTCTCGAGAAAGTTGTCCTCCACCAATTATCCTCATAATTGGTAACACACATAATATTCCGGATAAATATGAGTGTAGTTTCAGAGCCTTCCACAGCACAGAGTCTGCTCTACTGAATGTGTTCAATGATGTGCTTTTAGCTGCTGACTCTGGAAAAAGTACAGTTTTAATTCTTTTAGACCTGAGTGCAGCATTTAACACTGTCAACCACACAATCCTATTAAACCGTCTAAGACATGTGTCGGCATTCAAGGCTCTGCTCTAAAATGGTTTGCCTCTTACCTAGAGAGCAGATCATACTCTGTGATGCTGGGTAACAGATACTCTTCCCCTGCTACACTTACTTGTGGAATACCTCAGGGCTCTATTCAGGGCACTGTCTTATTCTCCTTATACATGCTCCCATTAGGCTCCATTTTTCAGAAACACCAAATTTCCTATCACTCTTATGCAGATGATACACAGTGCTACCTCTCTCTAAAACCAGGTGCTGATAGCACATTGCAGAAAGTCTCAGATTGTCTTAGCGACATACATTGCTGGATGTCTCTGAACTTTCTCAAATTAAATCACAACAAAACCGACATTATAATTTTGGGTAAGCAGGACTCTGTTAGTCTTATAAGAAACGACTTGGGCCCATTATCAGCTAATGAACATCCCCATGTAAAAAAAATCTTGGTTTCATTTTTGATTCTACCCTTAAGCTGGACAAACAAATAAATTCAGTTGTTCATGGCAGTTTTTTCCAACTCAGGAGCATTTCTAAACTAAAAAAATCCTGTCATCTAAAGACCTGGAAACTGTTATCCATGCTTTCATATCATCACATCTTGACTACTGAATTCTCTCTATTTAGGCATCTTTCACTTAAGCCTGTCCCGCCTGCAACTTGTTCAAAATGCACCTGCAAGGCTCCTGACGGGTACCGGAAAGAGAGAGAGAGAGTATTACTCTGATACTCGCATCTCTACATTGGCTGCCAGTTAAATACAGAATTGATTTTAAGGTTTTATTATTTGTTTTTAAAGCCCTCCGTGGTTTGGCTCCAGGTTACATTTGAGATCTTCTTAGCCTGCACCTACCCACTCAAACTCTGCGCTCCTCCAGTCAGATGCTTTTATTAGTTCCAAGCTCCAAGTTCAAATCTAGGGGTGACAGGGCTTTCTCCATTGCCGCCCCGAGACTCTGGAACAGTCTTCCCTCTTTTATAAAATCCTTTTCATCCTTGGAAGTCTTCAAATCGAATCTGAAGACCTACCTATTTTCCAAGGCTTTCAGAGCTCTCTGACACCTCTTTTATTCTGTTTTAGCTACTCTGATCTTTTATCTCATTGGATGATGTTTGCATGTGTATACGTATACATGTATTTTATGTTCACGTATGGTAAATGGCCTGTATTTATATAGCGCTTTATTAGTCCCTAAGGACCCCAAAGCGCTTTACATATCCAGTCATCCACCCATTCACACACACATTCACACACTAGTGATGGCAAGCTACATTGTAGCCACAGCCACCCTGGGGCGCACTTTCAGAGGCGTATGCACACGTATGTGTGCTTGTGTGTGAATATGTACATTTTTGTATAAGTATGTGCATATTTGCATGTACACATACATATTTACAAACATATATGGATGTCTTACAATGTTTTCTATTATGTTTTCATCATATCTATTTTTTTTTGTTTTTATTATATTATCCCTCTGTTTAAATAAAGATGACTTGACCTGAAAGAGTAAAACAACTAACTGATCATCTGGAGAGGAATGTTTCAGTCAGGTTTCAGAGCACATCACATTTAGTGAAGGTTACAAATGATCTTCTTGTGTCTTCTGACAGTCAACTCATCTGTAGTCCCTGTCTGTAGGTGTAACTGTAGGTATTAAATGTATTGACGGTGGTTTGAATCATATCTATCTAATAGACTCCAATTTTTACCTCTATTCAAATGATACCAAACTTTATCTGTCCATTAAGACAGATAGCATATACCAGTTAGTTAAACTACAGGAATGTCTTAAAGACATAAAGACCTGGATGATCTCTAATTTCCAACTTGCAAATTCAATTTATAGAGGGCTAATATATAAAATATTAACCAACTATGTAGGACTGGTTCCATTGTGCAATATCTCTAAGATTGCAAACATCCTGTCTCAGAGTGACACTGAAAAACTAGTTCATGCATTCATTACTTCAAGGCTTGACTACTGTAATTAGTTATTATCAGGATGTCCTAAAACCTCCATGAAAAGCCTTCAGTTGATGCAAAATCCTGTACTGATAGAAACACCCCTCTCATTTTAATGACCTTATAGTATCATGTCACCCCATTAGAGCTTTCAGACTTACTTGTGGGTCCTAGAGTATTTAAAAGTTGAATGGGAGCCAGAGCCATCATCTTTCAGGCCTCTCTTCTGAGGAACCAGCTCAAAGCACTACCTTTAAGATGAGGTTTTTAAACTTTACTTCCTTAGATCCTTCTAAGGAACTCAATGGGGATGTGGCAAACAACTCTAGAAGCCAACTTCAAGCCAATAGCGCAAGTCACCATCAAGCGTGGGATCTACCAAGGAGAAGCTTTGTCCCCACTGCTGTTCTGCACAGGCCTGAACCACCTCAGTGAGATAACTGACTGGCTGCAGATACTGACTACAGAATGGATAAATCGTCAGCAGCCTCCTCTGGATTACAGCAAGCTGTACGCCAAGAGTGAATGAAGCATCAATTCACACCACTAGGATCTACAGCAACAACATTTGAATGTCATTCAAACTGGAGAACTGTAGTCAGATAGCAACACAGAGAGGGAAGGTAGTCAGAGCTGAGGGGATCACACTACTAAAAGGCAGCATTGCAGATATTGAGGTACCTGTGAATCCTACAGCTAAATGGGAACCACCAAGAGGCTGAAACGAAGCTGAAACCAAATACAGAACCTGCAGAGAGTAAGACAAGTCTTCAGGAATCAGCTGAATGAAAAGAACAAAATCTGAGCAACCTATGCCCTCTCGGTTATCAGATAGCCTACTTGGACAATGAACAGAGCCAAGATCCTGTGGGACTTGCAGACATTTCTGGTGATGGCTAACCAACTGGACATAACAGTGGTGAACAAGCAGAATAAGAAGATGGTCATAGTGATAGATGTTGCCATACTGAGCGATAACAACTTCAGGAACATGGAACACGAGAAGCTCGAGAAATACAAGGGCTGACAGAAGAGGTTGAAAAGATCTGGAGAGTGAAGGCAAGAGTGGTCTCAGTGGTAATTGGAGCACTTGGAGCCTCTGGTGGAGGACCCAAACTTGAACGATAAAGACTGTGTGCAGGCGGAGAGGGGAATTGAATATATTATATAATTATGAATGAGATATTGTCTATGAATTAGAGCATATAGCACACTGAGGCAGAAATGAAAAATGAAAACAAGAATTTTAAAATCTAATTGGATGGCTAAAGAATTTCTCTAAACCCACATACACCTTGCAAAGCTTAGCCTTCAGCTGCTCTTAAGCTGGATACTTTGAAAATCTTTTGTTTGTCGAGAATCAAAAGGGTTTCAGCTGAGAAACTATACTGTGAAATACCCAATCATAACCTTTGTGGTTATGAACAAATCATGAACGCTTCCCTATGCCTTAAAGATCCTTACCATTCTTTAATTAACAACACATCTCCCCCGTCCCTCTTCTCAGCTGTTTCTCTTTCCCTCTTTCTTTCTCCCCTTCTTTCCCCCAGTCAAGTCTGTCCCATATTCAGTAAGTGAAAATAAAATAAACAATAAAAGGTGAATCAAATGGACCATTAAAGCAAGGCTGGGATGGTCAATTTGGTAAAGTAAATCCGTTGGGCATCTTTCTTTGCCTTTAGACAACAATTCTGATGGCAAAAGAGCCAAACGGGACAGGCCAAAAAAAAAAATTAACAACACATTTTGAAGTATCCAGTATCTAGTCATTCAGTAACTAACAAAGGTTGAAACTCAAAGGATAGTGAAACTTCTAAATGGCATGAATGTTGGACAAGAAAAATTTGTATGATTAACAATGAAAATAAATAATGATTAAAACCATGGCTAAGAGTGTTGGAAATGCCTGTAGAGTTTTATTCTGAAGCACAGACATTGATTTCTTGGCCAGAGAAACTAAACCCCATCCTGATTACACCTTAGTGAACATTGCAGTTGCTAATGCTGAGTTTGCAGTTTCCACTTCAATTCAGATTTTTCCAGGTCATTGCTCCTGACAAAGAGTTATAGATCACTCATGAGGCTGGAAATGAAGTGAAAGAAATTAGGTGTATTCTACTGCGTGCTGGTAGGGGGCAGCCAAGACCTTTAACTCTCAAATGCAGAAATTGGTCTGAAGCAGACAGAGCAGTGATAGTGCATGCTTACTGTACAAACATTTAAATGTGTTAAACAACATGAGTTGTTCAGGAATATGTCACACAGACATAGGGACATCATCAGATGGCTTACATTTCTGAGGCAAACTGTGGCAAGGTACTCTAAAATGAATCTAATTAATTTTCCTGTGAATACAGTTAAAGCATCAATAACTTCTTTCTTTCTTTTCAAGCTTGAAACAGCCGAAAACACTTTTCATTAGCCTTCATTATCGTTTCTGGAGATTTATGTTCCATTTCTAACAATAGCTGCCGGTGGTGGCCATCATCTGCTGAGAATTAGTGAATGGTCTGCTGGTTAACTGAGCTAAATCTTGTCAGCTGGTTTTGATTAAAGCACTTGATAGGGCAAGGACAGACTTCTTTTACTTAACACCTACTCCCCATTGCCAGCATGGAACCACACATAGAACTTTAATTAAAAATAAGTGGGGCACAATTAATCTGAGGGAGGCAAGCTTCATTCAAACGCACAGCAGCTTGAGACTGTAAGCCCGTTATACTGCCTTTTGTGTGTGTGTGTGTGTGTGTGTCCATGCGCTCTTAGCTGAAGTGAAGTGAATGTGTCTCTACTCTGCTCTTCTCTTCTCTTCTCTTCTCATACTGGGACTCTAATTAAATGTTTAAATCGTGTGGCTCAGTGTTAGCAGCACTAATAGCGAATTGCTGCATGACATATTGAAAAGACTCACGTATTGTTGTGATTTTATTCATAGAGAAGTAGCACAGACACTGCAGGATAGGTATATCAGCAACTAATTTTACTATTACTTTTAAACTTTGCTTTTTAAATTAGTTTTCCTGCACTGTCAAATAATCCACCCAGTGAGTGCACATTTCTGTTGACCTAAGAATGTGTGTGCTTTTGCCTTCGTATCCAAATAAACTGAAGTAACATTCAAAGCATGCCATGCTTTTTATCTTTTTTACTTTGTGCAAGGTTTATGGAGAGAGTTTCACATTCAGGGTAACCTGACCCATACTGTGCAAAAATATCCCAAAGGTAACAATAACCTGAACTGATTGTTATGAGTAGAAAAAAGAGAGTACAACATTATATAGTGTATGTATGCATTCTTATATATTAACTGTGCTTGGAAAGCATGGTTTATGCACATGCATAGAAGTCTACAAGACTTGTTTTTTTACAATTAGTCTACATAATCCACAGTGACAAAGTGAAAAAACATTTTTTTTAAATCTGAAATCTTTAATTTACAAATGTATCAGATCCTTTTCTGTGGCTCCAAATTGTGGTCAGGTGCGGTCTATTTGCTTTAATAAGATGTGCCTAGATCTTGATTGGAACCCACCTGTGGTGAACTGAACAGACAGGACATTGTTTAGAAAGGCACAAATTAGTTTATATAAGGCCAGACATCTGAAACTGCATGTCAGGGCATAAAAACCCAAAACGTCCAAAGTAAAATTGATGATGTAAAGTGTAAAATCTTTCAAACTGAGTTACCAGAATTGTGGTACCTTGGTCATTTTAGTGACTGGGACCAAAGAGTCACTTTAACAAGGCTTGAAAAATTATTTTAGGGATAAGGACAAAAGGAAAACCACCTCAGCAGTGCTCCATCATTGAGGCTTTTGGGTAAGTGATGAGGGAAAAGTTTTTCTGTCAAAAAGAGAAATATTTAGGCTCAACTCCAAAAGCCAGGCACTTTCACTAGTTTGTTGCCCAGTAATCTGATCCCTAACACAAACCAGTGGTAATGGACAGTGTCGTGCTATGGAGTTTCTTTCTTAGCTGTTGGAAAAGTAGGCAAAATTGAAGGGGGAATGACTATAGGCAAACACAGGGAGTTATTGGGCTGTCAAAAGAATGTTTGTTTCAGTATGACATACTGGAAGTATCTGACTAGCATTGAGTGGTCTAACCAAAACACAGACATAAAGCCTATAGAATGTCTCTGGAGGGACCTAAAAATGTCAGTTCACAGATGTTCCACATCCAATCTATGGAAGCTTCACTGGATCTGCCAGGAAAGAGATAAAGTATTCAGGTGTGCAAAGTTGTACAGTGGAAACATACAGAACAAGACCAAGCAAAGTACTGAGTCTAAGGTCTTGATATACTTTTATACATGTTAGCATTTGATTGAACAGGTATTCAGAAAACTGCCCTAATTACTTCATTACAGAAGGAGAACAAGAAAGCCAAGAACAACATGGAGCCTTCTTACAGAGGCACTTGACGAATCCGTGTCTGACGAAGTGCTTGAAAAACAACCATGCCTTTAACTCCAGCAAGTCATCTCCTCAGGTCTCTTGAAAAGTCTGTTAGACAGCTGCAGCTCATGAACAAAAGCTCTGCTAGAGTTGTGACATAGACCACAAAGGCTAAAAACAAGCCTCCAGTTGTGCTCTCGGTGTCAGTGAACTGGTTTTAAAATAGTCCTGCTCATTTACACACTGGTTTAGAGTAAAAATACATCCCATAGTTTCTTTCCCATATTTTCAAACCCAAAATTGTTGAGAATGTTTTGTTTTCCTCTCAGACAAAACACGGTGAATAAGAAAATATTGACTCTTGCTATTTTTAAACTGAGACAGAAATATATTATGTCGGCTGCAATATTTCCTACTGTGGGCACATGAATGTCATGGATTAATGAAAGGAGTGTGTGAAATATGTATATAGTGGTTAAAGAAGTGTGAATGTGATGGCCATTTTATCTTGAAGAAAGAAATCCCTCCATTTAACAAAACACACAATGACATTGTGGGTGAAACTGAAGACAACCATTCTTTCTTCTTGAATGATTATAGTGCTGTAGTGGTTTTCTGCAGCATAAGAAACTTGTAACATGAAGCCTTTGAATCAGAGTCAGCTCAGTTAACATGATTGTTCTATTTACGGTTTAAAATTTCAAGCATTTGGGATTTACTGCACATGTCTGGTTTCCAGGTCAAATAGAAACTAATTTTATAAAGTAAACAAACAATTCCACTTTGACAATCTGGGAAAAAATGGAAATGGTAGGGTATATGTTTATAGATTTAGGGTCACATTTTATTACCTATTGTCATTTAATAAAGTGGCACCTCTTTCCACTCTTGTTGAACCAAAGTACATGCCGTACCACAATCTCACAATAAACTGGGCCATTTGGACTGTCAACAAACACTATCATGGCAAAGGAAATTAAAAAGGGAAAGGTGAAAGCCCTAGTTTTACTTTTGATGAAATCCTAATCGTAGAGCAACAAGGCCAAAGATGGCATGTTTTTATTATTACACTGATCAGTGGCCTGCTGTGACACCTCACAAGGAATCGCAAAGATCTCATGTTTAATATAAGTATATATTATTGACTATAGACGGAGGGCATGGAGGGAGATGGGGAAGAATTAGTGGAGAGAATAACAAAGCAATGTTGCTTGAGATGAAAGGGATCTGGAGCTTGGGTGTCTTACACAATGACAGAAAAATGCCAGTCTTCTCATTTTGCGACTGTCATCATATCCTCGACATAGCTGTCAGGCCTGAGGGATAACGGCGGCTCCTTGGTCTGAAGCTGTTGAAAGCTGCATCAGAAATCACAAAATACTTCAGCTTACAGCAACAAACCATTGCATGTCTCTTCTGCATACATAGTGGCCTTGAGTACTGGCGACAGAGAGAGAAGGAAGAAAGAGGAGCAACTTGGCGGTAGAAAGAAAGGCTGTCTCAGTAAATGATGTGCTATATGCTCTTGCAGCATGTCCACAGCAGAGGGAACAACAAAGGGGAAAAAAAAACAATATAACAAGTAAGTATGTTTGTACTGACAACGCACCGAAATGTTCACAAATTACAGCAGAACATGAAGAGTGTTCACAGACATGTTGAAATGTTTGACAGGATCTTTCAAATTACGAATTCCATCGTAATGGTCTTGGTGGGACATCCAAGGTCAGCTTATCAAACTCAGCTCCACGCTCACCAGTTATAGCTGGACTTCAACATCCTCAACATGTTTGCTTTTTTTGTATTTTAAGATGAAAAAGAACAGATTCTTGCAATATTTGAACTGTGCTTATGTGTTCATTACCCTTCCATTCGATACGCTACTTCTAGATGAGCAACTTAGACAAATATGTGCCTGCCTACATACTTTCTTTCAAACAGGGCATGTATGTACCACAGGGAGACCTATCCCACTAAACATTGGACTTCTGATAGATATGCAGTTCATGTCTACACTGGATCCGTTGGTCCATGACCAACTCTGTATGACATATGCACTGGACTATCTGCTCCACAGTCTTTGTCATTGCGCATATTTCGGAAACTGCCTGCGAGAAGCTGGGGAACATTTCTGCGCGAAATCCACCCTGCAGCTACTTTTTTTTTTTTTTTTTTTAAGCATCAAGAGCCCGTGCCATCTCGGAGATGTCCGTTGATCACTTTGCTTTACTGCACACAACTGTTCGTACAGGTCCCACGAGCATCAACGCTAGAAGTTCAGTGGAAGTTAAAAAAAAAGACGTCGCCTAGCGTTACAAAACAACCCCTTCAGCAGACCAAAATTGTACGTCCCAAAATGCCATATAAAAGACGTCACTCTGACGTCAGTTTGCTCCGTGGCATTTAAGGCACTCGCCTACCTCAAACAGCATTTTTGAGATAGATAGTAGTTGTAGTATAGTGTGCCAGTAGTATTGTTTCTAGCATGAAATCAGGTAGTGGTTGCAACAAGAAAACACTTTTGTTTGAGTTTTTAATGATTTTTTTGGGGGGGCTGAACTCCTTACTTTTAGGTTGTTATTTTATTTTATTTTATTTTTTTTCCAGGAAAGAGTCTGCTTTCAAAGTGTTTGCTTCAGTATTAAATTCCTGTACCACAACAAAAACAATACTTTTTGCTCTCATAGATATTTTCAGTCTAACAAGTAAACACAAACTAATATGCCTACCACAATTTAAGCCAGTCAGCTGCACGTAGTATTGAATTTGTAAAAAACAAGTTTTGCAGTTATTAGCACAATGAATTAAAATGAACAATTAAGATATAATGGGAAGAGGGTTGGAGAAGTTTATGTTTAACTCAGGTTAGACAGGAGTGGTTGATTTTTGTCTGTGTATTTATTTAAGAGCTGCACACAAAATATAGAGAGGGAGAACAAAATTGTATGCCCCTGAAAACCCAGCGTTCATGTTTTGCCTTGCAGCCCCTGGTATTCCATCAGTTATACCTGAAATTAACACCAAACTAGCCAAATATTTGGTTATGAGATGATTTCCATTCAGCTTCCCAACCAGCTGAATCCCACAAGGCTGTGAGCTTTCACACCCGTCAATCACCACTAATGATTTCCTGTCTGTTTATTAGTTGCCTTATGAATGTTTTTGACAACAAGTTAGACTGTGCCCCAAAGATACGCCCTGGTTAATATGCAAAAACCCAGATGACTCATATTTTAGTCTATACTGATTATTCACTTTGATTAATATCTCCTCCTCATTCTTTCCATTTTTCCAATATCTCTGTCCTTCTCCCAAAATATACCCTTGTCCCCCCCAACACAGACACACACAGACTTTTCTCTTTCTTTCTCTCTTTTTCTTTCTCTCAGGCTGTTTGGGAATGGTGTGTTTCTCCTGTCTGTTGATGACTGGACTGGCATTGATGGCTGCAGTTAGCCAGAAGCCCACAGCAGCACACTCACTAATTAAAGACAGCTAATGAACGACAGCATTAGCATTTCAATAAAGGCTCCCGCTCTCTCTTCACAGCTGCCTGGCTGCTGAGTTGTTCATGATGCTGAGTCTATGGCCAACCACATAGAGCTATGATGCTCAAAGGAGGTGATAGGAAAGAATCACCTACATAGTTAGATTTGTGAAAATAAAACTAAAATCCTGATGTGGCTCTTAAAGGTGCGTCAAATCTGAAAACGGATAAAATACTTAAATTTCATGATCCAGACAAATATCCATTATGTTGCTGGCTCATTCATAAGCTGATCGGGGGGACTATTATCTCAAGAGCTGATAATTTTCAGGCTTCATTCACCATAGAAAATAACTATTGCTATGCTAAAATTTCAGGCAACGGTCCATACAGGATGGATATAATCACAAAGGATTTGTTAGCTCAGCTGTAATGATTTCAGTTTTATTTACTGATAAGACCCAATCAGGTAATGAACATGAATATCAAGATGACTCTTTCTAAAAGCACGTTTCTGCTCATCTAGACTGAAATAGTTTTCAGACCAGCTGTTTCATCGTCCTTTACCAAGTGCCAGTTTTAGATGTTCTTAAATGGCAGAGTCATTTTGGCACTGAAGTAATGATGCACAATTTCTATGTATTAATGTTTAAAATATTATATAAAGATTGTGGCTATACCTGCCTCAAAGGATGTCTATGCTTTAGGAGGTGCAGCTGCATTTTTCCACTATGTCAGCTGCACGGACACAGATTTAAGTGCAATGGCCAATCTTCTATTGATGCATACTAAAATTCCTGTAATTTACAATATCAGCACTGTATGTGTAAGCTTTTCCTGGATATGGTTTAATACATGCATATACTTAGTGGATGCTTTATTAGGTACACCTTGCTAATACTGGGGAGACCCGCGTTTGCCTTCAGAACTACCTTAATTCTTTGCGGCATGATAGCATCACACAGTTGCTCCAGATTTGTTAGGTGCAAATTCATAATGCAAATCTCCTGTTCCACCACATCTGAAAGGTGCTCAATTGAATTGAGACTAAGATGCTATTTGAGCTGTAATGTTCCACATCCATCCTTTATATTACTGGCAACTTGAAACTGCAATCATCTATTATGGCAGAAAGCTTAGCTTGTTTCATGCTCATAGAAAACTGTAGCTGTCTCCATTTAACAATGTATCCATCTCCCATTAACAATGACACGAGCTGGTTGCACATTACATGTGCACATTATGGATAAACCTCTGGTTTTTAGAGAGAAAGTGATGGGTGCCAGGCTGGCTCTAATTTTAGTGCTCCGAGATCAGTTACATTCTGTGTTTTGTGTGGAAACATAACTAGTATTAGCAAGTAAACGAGCTTCAGTGAATTATCATCGTACCAGGTGAGTTTCATCTTGCTAACCACGGGCACCGGTCTAGAAAGGTGGCATGGAGTTGCACCCACCCTAGTTGAATTCTGATTGGCTTCTAAACTGATCACTCAACTTCCTGCGGTATAGTGAAGAGTGGAAAAAAACAAAAAAAAAACAAAAAACACCTCTGCTAATCACTTTAGCCAACCTGTTGAGAAAATGGAGTGTGAAAAAGTTGTTAAGAACTTCTTTAGTACATTCGCAAGTAAAGCTTTGATGATGAGGGAAAAAGGAGATGACAGCTCTGACCAATAACAGCACATTCAACTCAGCAGCACTTTTGGAAATGGCATCTTTAAGAATGTCTCAATGTAATATGTTTACCTGCTGTTTTGCCAATATTGCACCTTCATCTTGCCAAATATGTTTAGTGCCCCCACAGATATTAACAGTTAACCATTTCACACACAGCTGAAGCCTTTTAATTGGGCTTAGTTCTTTTTCTTTGTTTTTAATAAATGTTCCTCCTTTTAAAATCAAGATGCAGGTCTGCGTTTTTGAGTTCATGAACAAAAGTTTGTTTTTTCCCAGTGATATGTGGTCCTCACAGCACAGCCACTACAAAGCATAGAAAGGCAATTGTTTGTGTGAATGTAGTAGTAGAAAAGTGCTTAATAAGAACCAGAGCTATTTACCATTTACAAATATGACAGAATATAAAGCTTTTAAAATGTGCTCACCTGAACGATATAAAGCTATTTTAATATTAATCAATTTAATGTTGATTGGGAAACACACAGATGAGGGTTGTTGTCTGTGTTTCTTTCTTGTTTGTTTGTTTGGTTTTTTGTTCTTGGGGATGGGAGGAAATTGCCTTTCTGTAAAGGTCACCACACACCGCTGTAGTCGAGCACAGTTAAGTCATTGTCATGTTCAGGTAGCCAATTTGAGATCATCTGAGGTTTTTGACATGGTGCCTTCTCCTGCTGGAAGCAGCCTTCAGAAGATCTGTACACTGTGGTCATAAAGGATGAATGGTCAACCTGAGCAAATTGCAGAAGTGGCAGGATTGGCACCTAGTTGTTTTCTGCTGCTTCAGCCCATCTGCTTAAGGGTTCAGTGTGTTGTGTATTCAGGGATACTTTTCTGGATACCTTGGTTGCAGTGAGTGGTTATTTTAGTTACAATCTGGCCATTCTGGTCTGTTCTCTGGGATCAACAAGTCATTTCTAACCACTCAGAACTGCCACTCAGTGGATATTTTCTCTTTTTGGGACCATTCTCTGTAAACCCTGGAGATAGATGTGTGGGAAAATCCGCAGTGAGGTCATAAATATTGTTCTAAAAGAAAATATGTAGCTTAGTGCCTTTCCATGTGATTTTTCAAATTCTACAGTTTTAAAGTTGGTCTTTTATAGGAACTGTTTGTATGTAATCTGATATGGTCTGATTTTTTTTTTAAGACAGTTTTTTAAGAAAATAGCACAAAGTAATCTGGATTCAGATGTCCTCCCAGGGACTGAGATTATTATGCATGGTGTGGAGAACATTTTCCACCTTGGCAGAGGTATGTAGTCAAGGGGCTAAACTTGCTAACCAGGGCAGCTGATGGGAGTGGAAAGTTTTGTGGGTGATCTATTAAAAACGTACATATAGAAGTCTTTCAAGAATCACTATTATCAAAATAAACTGTCTTTTAGAAATGTTTGGTAATGGTGAATTAAGTGGAAGCATTCGTTTTTCTTTTGTGCTTCCTTGCATTGTTGCTTGAAATAGAATAATGCAAGAGCTTGCATCACCGAGAGAGTTTAGAGTCACTCTGATGCAAGCTTTTCTCCTATGCTATTTCACAAAGCCACGGAGACTCATTGACTGACTATGTGATCCACTTTCCTTCACAACATAATGTCGGGAGCAGAGCTGACACTCTGGGGACCGACACTTTGAACCTGCATTTGTACTGTGCTGGTTGAGCCAGGGCCCGTGGTGAATTGTGTATCTGATCTGATGTAAGCCTATTCAGACATTTGTAGTTAAAGATGACAACAGAGACTCTCCTATAGTCATGCTGTTATTGTCTCTCTATGCTCATTTCTTGTATAACGTATCTCATATGTGCATGACAGGTTTTGCTTACCGTACTGAGCAGTTACAAATGAGAAAATTCAAGATGGTTAGCTTCTAAAGTGACTTAATTAAAACATATTCTTGATCAGAGAAGGGAAGTAATGAAGTTTACATCATTAGTGTACTTAAGTAGACTTCCCAGATATATTACTTTTACATCCTTGTGGTACAAAGATCTCTACTTTATATTCCTTACTTTACAAACATTTTACTGTAGATTTCAGACATTGTAGGTCAGTTATTAGTTCCCATCACTGTGTACCTTCAAATCAATTTAGAGGCAACAATGCTACATAAAAACCATATCAAACGCAGTGCTTATCACTCATGGAGGGATGAAAGACATGGGGGGAAAAAAACATTTCTGTATCATTTATAGGTCTGTATTGAAGGGTTAAAGTGGATTGGACCAATCTAGGTGGTTTTGTTTTGTTTTGTTTGTGCAGATGGTTGTGGTCATTTAACTAACATTTCTATAAGTGGCAAATAAATTGAAATGCAATATTTCCAATATATTGATGCATTCTCAATCATCCAGGTAAGTAAATCTCCAAAAGTTGATTCTGTTCATCTGGACGTAGCGTTTTGTGGGAGAAACGTTTCGTCACTCATCCAAGTGACTTCTTCAGTCTCAGCTCACTGCAGGTTTCCCCAAGCTTATAAACAGTACATTTGCACAATGACTGGAACCAGCCCACTGAAGGAACAATGGGCTGGGAGGTCAGTTCCTTAATCTTAATCATGCAAATTCTCATGACCATTGATCAACAACCACTGACCAAAACCCACTGATCAAAGACCACTGATCAATGGCCATGAGTACCATTGACAGAGAGTTGGGGAATGGCTGTTTATAAGATTGGGGAAACCTGCAGTCAGCTGAGACTGAAGAAGTCACTTGGATGAGTGACGAAACGTTTCTCCCACAAAACGCTACGTCCAGATGAACAGAATCAACTTTTGGAGAAGATTTCCAACAGCTCAACAAATACCAGCAAACACACAAACCTTCTGTATTTTGCAGGTAGAGAAAAGAGTATGGGAGTGTGGAATGATGTAAGAATGTTCCCTTGTATTAATATTATTTTCATTATTATACCATTATGACATGACACTATGGTTGTACAGTCTTTAGCACACAGCAAGAAGGTCCAAGCGGGTTCGAATCCACCAACAGTTTGCATGTTCGAACGTCAAACCAATTCATGCATCAGTCGGGCACTCCAGCATCTTCCCACAGTCTGAAGAAATGCATGGGGTTAGGTTTTCTATGGAAATTCTAAATTGGTGTAAATGATTGTCGGTCTTTGTTTATGAGTCCTGTGATTGACTAATGACCTCTCCCACATGTACCCCCACCTTTGCCCTGTGACAGCTGTGATTGGCTCTGTAAGCTCGAAGCCAATAAAAACATGAACACAGTATATAAAGAGCTGTTGAAAAAACAGAAGACAAAAGCTGTAAGCTTAAACTCAAAGAAAGGCTTTGTCAAGTTTGAGAGAATTTGGGGTAGACAGCAGGTCTGGTGGACCATAGAAGCCAATAGGCCTGATTGGTCTGGTTAGCACAGTGAAACTCAGTGAGATTGGCACTTTCTCCCAGTTTTTTTTTCTCCTTTTTCACTGTTCCCCTTTTCTTCAGTCCATAGAGGCAAACGGGCTGCCAGGACAAAAACTATAAAGGCTGACCCAAAGTCGCGTGAAGAGGACGAACAGTTTATTAATCTTTTAGTTGCATGATTGTGGCCAAAGCAAGACAGGGTAAGGACAAAAAAAGGAAAAACTATCATGATAAAACACTGAATTAATTAGCCACTTTAATTGTGTGTTCTCCATCCTATTCTCTGCGGGCATAATTAAGATGTGTTTATTTGGACACAGTTTGCTCTTCAAGGAGGTAACACAGCTAATTGGTATTATACTCAAGTCACGCATACATTGCAATTATATCAGCTAGCTGCTGTTGCAGGAGCCACTGTGTAGAGCTGGCAACTCCAATTACTGATTTAAAAGATAAAAATTAGGACATATTTAATGGATTTGTAAATGCAATAACATTTAAAGGGGGGAAGTTGTGGGTAATGAAAGTTGGAGCAGAGTCTCCTGGGAGGAGGGAGGGGGTGGAAAATTCAATTGGCTGCTGCACCCACAATGTGCTCTCCCAATCAGTTCCACTGAATCTTTCAGTGAGGAATTTTGGGTGGGTGGGATTAGGAACGAGTTCATTTTCTACCTGATGATGTTGTATAATTACACCCTTCATTAGCAGATTAAGATCAGAACACCACAAGGCAGTTTTTTTTTCTTTGATGTTTCACAATGCTAAACCTTGGCCACATTGTAATTATTTAAGCCCAGAGTGGGACCACTTTCTGCAGATAATAAATCAACTTTTTCATTTGTTTTCTCTCTAGTTTCCTGAAATCATAATCATTTTATGATCTTCTTGTGTATTAATTAACCTGGAGTCATTATGGGTGGACACAATGTGTTGCTTATCTTTTTTTTTTCACTACAGACGAGGAGGAGGGGTTTGTTGTGTATGACTAAACTGAAATAAGTAAACCACGAGACTTGCAGTCTCAATAATGCTGCAGCCCAGTTTGAAATCTGAAAATGTTTTGCATCACTTGAACTTTTAGTCACGACTGTGACTGACAGATACATCCCACTCCAGGAATAAACCAGGTGTTTATTTTCAGTTTTGTTACGTCCGTCACAATAAATCACACCAGTGTCTGAAGTGCAATGCTTATTCTGCACGGGGCCTATTCTTGACAATTAATTGGATTCTCTATGTTGTTCCTGTGTCTGACCTTCTCTCACCTGCACTCTGCAGTTTGAAATGGCTTAAAAAAACAAACAAACTGGGATTGCTGCCCAAATGCACTGCAGCACATTTGGTGGAATCACAATGTGTGCATGAGCTTCAATAATATATCCATTTTCTTCGACTTACACTGACCTGATCCTGCAGGCAGCAGTCTAAGCAGAGGTGCCCAGATCTCCCTATTCACCACCAGCTCCTCCAGTTCTTCTGAAGTGATGCTGAGGCATTTTCAAGTTAGCCAAAAGTTATAACCTCTTTCCAGACCATGTAGCAGCGGACACTGTACCAATCCTCCAGTCATTCCCTTTACTTTTTGTGCCCTGGGACGCCTCTGCTTGCTCTTTTCTGGCTGAGAAACATAGCCTTAGACTTGGAGACTCTGGGGCTACGTCTCATTTTTGCCACTTCACACTCAGGTGCATTTACAAGAATACATGAGTACATAAAAACATAAAACAGAGAGTACCTCCTACCACTTGGCTGTTCCTAGAAATTATACCCATAAATTATACCCATAATAAGATAAACATTTTTTTTTCTATACAGGACAGCCTCGGTGAAGTCCGACACTCACTGGGAATAAGTCTTACTTAACAGACCCTATATTCCAGCTCCAAACACCATAAATCACTCCAAAAGTCCTGGTCAGAAGTCCACACCCACCAAAGTATCCTTGAGAGGAAAATAAGCTGGTGTTTTGTTCCACAACAGTGAAAAAACATAGATCTATGCCTCCCTGAATCTGAGGCATAGATCTTTCCAGGGCAGCTGATCTCAGTGAAAGTACACCCTCTGGTACCTGGTACCCTGTTTGGGGGGGGGGAATCAACCACTTGTCCAGTCTGCAAATTCACAGGCAGTTTCCCCTACTTTCATGCAGTGGACACGTCAGTGGGATTCAGGTGATTCTCAAAGTATTCCTCCTCCCATCCTACTATATTCCCAGTTGACAGCAGTACTCAAACCCCAGTATATACATGTAGTCAGAAAATGGCTTCATCCTCCTGAGGCACCTGGAAGTTTGACAGAATTGTCTCATCATCAGCTGAAAATCTTGTTCAACGGCTTCCCTGAGGTTTTTCTTTGGCCACTGACAGAACTGAACTTGGCTTGGCTCTTGGTAGCACTTCAGTCCAGTCCACTAAGCAGAGGTGAGGAATAGCAGGCAGTGATGGGCACCAGTGTCCTGTAACAGGATACCTGTTAATCATAGCAGTCTCTAACTCCATTATCCATATGGCTAGGGGTTTTTTTTTCTTTTTTTTTTGCAGCCACCAAAAATATTTATGCATGTCAGGTGTTCATCCATTTAGTTTCTTTCTTTGCCACGTTCTTTGTGCTTTGCTGGATTCTAGTTTTAATGCCATTACACTGAAGGCTTTGAGTTATTTGCTTATATTTTAATCTGCTTTCATTAAAGTTTGATTGTAACTGACAGAGATAAGAAAAAGCATAACACTTCTCTTTTACCACAGAGACACAAGATCAAAACATTTTTTTTATCATCATGTCTATTTTCTCTGTGTAAACAAATAAATTTGCAAATAAGTTTGAACTTTTCTCAGTGACCATTCTTTTCTCTTCAAACCGCTGCCGTAACTGACATCTATAATACAGTCACAACCTCACAATTGTACAAATAAAACTAGTAACGAGAGGACTAATCTCAGTGAAATATCTGCTACGGAGATCATTTGTCACATTGTAAAAATACTAAATGCTATATTTGCCTTGAAAACAATTTTTTTCCCTTCCTCTTGACAACTGGTCTTCAATCACCGAGCAGTTAAAAACACGCTCACTGGAGGAAATGGAAGTAGACATTCTCAAGCACAGATAGACCTTGCGTTAAAACTGATTACCGGTTGTCAGATTTGATTTTTGAAAACCATAAATCTTAGCATCCACCTGCATAATGACTGAGCTGTTCGTATTTATAGCAAATATTTGAGGAAGTCTGCAAAGATTTTATCATGTTCCAAAAAAATCTCCTGAATCCCAGCATGAAGACAGACTGAAGGGATTTAGCAGCCTTCTCAGATTTTTGTGAGAGTCAAATGAGAGCTATAATTTGCTTGGTAGAGGTATTCATGTTCACACATTAAGGTCATTTTCTGAGAGAGTTAAAAAAGCAACACAGATTAATCATGATAATTCAGTGAACTCTCTAGACTCCAACTCTTTGGTCTGTAATATATTGACAAAAATCACAAGGTTTCTTTTTGAAGAAGGAATATTTTTTCCTTAGATTTAAAATGACCGAACCTGCTTCAAGTATATGTTTTCTCATTGCTCTCTGAAGGCTCTGCCATGTAATTTTCAGAAAGAAAAAGAAGATATAAAGAAGAAATAATTATTAAAACATGTTGGAATGGAATGTCCTTCTAAACTGATGGCAAGTCCATGAATAAATATACAGTAATAAGCCCACAGAGGTCAGCTGAACAGCAGCAAGCTTGGAAGATGCATGTCTGTGTTGTGAGCATGACTGGGGGATTGCAGCATCACAGTGAAACAGTGATTCTTTCACTTTAAAAATTTATCTAGCGCTCCTCTTGAGACTGTTTTTAATATTTAATGCAAATTTAATATCAGAGACTTGTTAAAGGAGGAAAAAAAAACTTTTTCATATGGTTACAAAAAATCCTCAGTGCAGACATTTAAAAACATGCTGAAAATATTTTAAATGAAATGCTGCAATGACTTCTGGATAGCAATACCATCTGTTTAAAGCTTTGAACAATCCACTCTGAACATTATAGACTCTCTCTTTTGTTACATATCTTCTGCTTCATCTTCCCACAGCCCTTTGTCTCGCCTCATATCCTCAGTTCTTCAGTCGACCCTCCTCCTGCCCTCCCCGCTACATCCAAACCCCCACCACTCAGTTTTTTGGGGAAAAAAATGAGCTATCATTCTCGCCGATCTGTCTTTGTGATAACGACTGCAATGTTTATTACCATGTTAATGAGGAGCCACATTTAGAGAAGATGGGGATGGATTTCATTAATTGTCACCATGGCAACTTATCAACTGTACTAGTTAGATATAGGTATCCGTCATCGCTCCTTTGGTCAGGAAATTTCTGTCAAAAACAAAACAATGGAAGAGCAGGAATTAACTCGCTCGTACGAGGATTTATTTAGCAGACTTTAAAAAAAAATTTTTCGCCTACTTGTTTGTTTTTTATCTACGATCGGCAGCATGAGATTAATTGTACTTAACCGTGGCAGCAGATTGAACCAGTGTGTGCAGAGGCAGAGATGTGGTTGAAGTTTGAAGACGCCCAAGTGAAGGACAATAGAGAAGATTAGATCAGGATCAGTTTTTGTGCCTGGTTCACTCTGCTCTTTAAAAAAGTGCTTTGCAGCTCTATTCTTGCACATAATACTCTTACTCCTCTCCGCAGATAACACCTCTGCTCTTATTTATCTCCTCCTTTTGTCCTGGTTTAACACCATTCACCCATCCTTGTCCGATCCCAGTCCTTCCTCAAACACTCCTACTTTGTCTCCTTTCCTCAGATTCCACCCCTGCTTCAATCGCTCATAATCTCTCCTATCTCTTCTCCCTTTCTCTGCTTTCTTTTTCCCTCTTCTCTCATCATTCACTTCTTCTACCCTCACTCTTTCACTCATTCTCTTCCTGTCCTCCCCACTACCCTCCCCATTATTGTGGCACCTTGCCATGCCACATATACACCCCTACTTTTTGCTGATCTTTTTAATCTTCTTAACCCATTTGCATATTCACGCTGTAATTTTCCTCCCAGGTTGCATTTAAATAATACAAATCCAGTCTATATTTGTCAGCTATGAGACGATCCTATATTTATGAATATAATTGAACACATTCCAGCCGTCTGAAGATGATGCCAAGGGGGGCGTAAGAACAAGGAGTCACATCTGGAGGCCCACTTTTCTCAACCTCGTTTATTCTCCTCTGAAACCAGAGCATCGCAGTTCGATGTCTCACTGCACAGGCCTCATTCATGTCTTTTCTGGCATTTTGTTGTATTTAATGTTTTTTCTTTGAGTAGCTTCACATGTCCATCCCCGACAGAAGTAAACAACCTTTTTCTCCATGCTTTTGAATTTGAGGTGTGACGCTGTCTTCTCTTAAACAAGTTTCATTGTTTGGTTTCAAGACTGCCTCAGCATCGCAGCATCGTCTCGCTCCCTGTTTCCTTCTCTTTCTTCTATGTAAGTGGGTCAGATTCACAAAGTAATGAACCAATTTCAATTCTTCATCCTCACTTATTAAGGCAGTCTCATCAGTGTGATTAATCAGTCAAATAAGTCCCCCTGATCTGATGACATTAAGGATATCAAATGCAAGGATGTAAAAACTAAATGTTTTTACAACTCACATGTGTGCGTATTCCTTGCGTACTCTCTCTCCCTGTGTATTTGTGTTTGTGAAATCTGAGAGGAGGTGGAGAAAGCACAACCCTCAGAGATTATGATCTGATATGTATCCTTTGAAGCTGTGTTCTTGTAGTAACTGTGGATAATTGATCCATGCCTTTGATTCCAGCACTATGTCTCTCGACGGGTGAAACGCCATTTCATGAGATTTTTGTGAATTCACAAACTGAAGTGAGAGGACCTTTTAGAAGCTTTGAAGTCGACATGATGATTCCCCTCAAATTGAGCTTTTTGAGATCGTGAATTTTATCTTTAGCAGAGGAGATCCTTAAAATTTGGGTTCACATGCTCAGCGGTATGCACAAGCATCCTAAAAAGTGAGCACACACACAAACATGGCAAAGACAAATGTACAAAGACAAGAAAAAAACAACATTCACTTCATTCAATAGCATAGTGTGCTACCTGATGATCCAACACTATCAGCAGAAGCATATCCCATTTTGCCCAGTAGTGCTAGAATTTCCACCAGCCTTATACCAAATCATACTCTTGCTAATGGGATCTAATAAACTGATAGATTGATTAGAATATCTCTCAATACATATACATAAATTCACAGCATCTGCATCTAGGGGCATCCCATGATGCACTTGTCCTCTTACGTATGATTTTTAGTTATAGCTGTGCCTCATTTCCCTTTATCTGTTTCATGTTCCTCTCCTTGTGTATCGTTCCATCTCCCCAGTCTGTTATGTGTTTCATGTCTGTGTTTTCCATGTCATATTTTCAAGCTCGTGTTGTCACAGTCTTCATCTCATCATGTTTCCTGTTTTATTTTGACAAGCTTGTGTTTCCATGTTCAGTGTGTTTAGTGTTGCTTCCCTGTTGCGTCGTGTTCATTTGTGTCAGCTGTGTTCCCCCGTGTGTTTCCATTTCCCTCATTACCCTTGTGTGTATTTAAGTCCTCTGTCTTCCTTTGTTCAGTGTCCGGTCGTCTGTTGAGTTCTGTCATGTCTCCAGGTTTTTTCCATGTTCAGGTTTTTATCATGTTCAAGGTTTTGTTCTTGGTCAGCATTTAGTTTAGTTCTAGTTAGTTTTGCCTCAGTGTTTATCTGCGTTTTGTTTTGTACCTTTTTCCAGCCACGAATAAACAGCTTGCCTTTTATTAAATTATAATTTCGTTCCGAGTGTCTGCATTGGGTCCTCTTCCTCTCTCCACACGGTCTGCCAGTGGAAACCGAGACACCTACATCACACATACTGGCCCTTTCCTTCCATCAGTCAGTCCATCTCACATTTCAGTTACTGTAATGATTTTTGCCATAAGCACAATACACACTGTTATGCAGAATATGAATTGAATTGATTCACCAAAGTATGTGGCACGGTGCATATTTGGATGACCCTACCAAGTCAGTAATTTATTCTAGGTGGAACATTTTATGACTTCAGAATTTCTGGAATTCAGTAAAAAAGCTTCAGGAGAGTTGGAAGTTTTCTGATTTTAATTAGTGGCCACAGAGAGACATGGGGTAAAACTGAGAGAAACTGAATGGAAGCTACTGCGCGCACAGTCACACTCCAGTACCTCTAACAGCTGTATAGCTGGTAAATTGGCTGTTTGTGGCAAACAAATGAGGAGTGCAAAATCATTTCACAGACCAACACTTTGCATTCAGCATGAATTTGGTCTGAATATGTCATTGTCTTTAATTATGGTTCCGTAGAAAAGACAGTATGCATTACTGCACAGTTCCCAAATCTCATCTATGCATCAAGAAAACTGGCAGGATATGAAAATCTGTTGGTTGATTTAGCTTATGTCTCTGCCTTTAGCCGTGACATTAAAACAATAGTCCCTCTCCTTACGTGACAGCCACGGCACATGCAATAAAGACTATAGAAGATGGTACTCTGCATATATGTGTTATATGTTCATTAAGAGAATGCATAGAAGACGTATGTGAAGATTTCAACGTTCTTGCAGGGAAATAAAAACAATAAAATAAGAAGAGATACAAGCGTGCGCGCTCAAATACAAATGTGCGGCTGTTTTCACGTGTACTGACACACACAAATGCAAATACATTGGTGCTAACACACACACCTACAATGCACATTGATGCAGTGGGCAAAGTGGAGTAGCCCCTTGACACTGATCTATAGTCAGCGATTTATTACTCTCTCTAATGAGTCAGGTGAGATGGCTGCTCTCAGAGCAACTCCCCACCACACTACTGCAATGCTGCAGCAAATTACATCCAGAGCTCCCCTCACAACACACCTACAAACAGACAGAGATCTCTCTCCTTCTATCATCTCACTGTGTGTTCGCTTGTTACCCCTAAATTTTAGTCTCCTTTTTCCCCCACAAGTTTTCTGTGTGTTAAACCATGTGTGATGGTGCAGCACTCATTCCTGATCAATATTGAGAATGCAGTTATGGGGCGATTAAGCGGCCAATTGTCTTCAGAGAAGGTTGCTGTTGAACCACATTAATGTGCTTGTAATCACTCGCTAGGGAAATTAACAGATGAAGACAAAGAAGGAAAGAGAACACATTGATATTTTTTTTTTAGAGTTAAGTGGACACAGACATACTTTGTCTCTGTCTCTCTCTCTCTCATGCACATACAGACAAGGTTAAGACTGCTTCATAGTTACACTGATTGTGAGCTCCATTCAGAGCCAACAGAACTGCAAAGTAAAGATGAGCGTTATGTCAGTTATGTACTTGTAAAATAAGGGATTTAAATTTTTATGAGAAATTTATAAATAAAAAATTAAGGGTGTTTATGTTTGTTGTTGGCTTAGTATTCGAATATGCTAAATACATAAATCAGGGCTGTCATGCTTCTGATTACATGCAACACCCCCATGTAAAACAATTGGATGATGCACACCAACCACTGGCAGTAGATGGAGATTGCACAGCAGGAACATTGCACGTGTGCTAATCATGCATTGGTAATTATGTGTAAACTAGGATTTGGCAGGAAAAAACAACAACAAAAAAACAAAACTGGCAGCTATATTAACGACCTGTGGGCTCATCTTTGAATAAGGAAGTAGCATGTGCAACACTGACAATTCACAAAATTTGATACAGGGACAGCAGCAGTCTAATTGTTTCTAATGGGTATTATTTTTTTACTGTGATGAAGTGAAATGGGCTTACATGTTGCACAATAATCTATCCTCACATTAGGTGGGCAGTGAATTGATTGTGGAAAGTCACTGTGAAAAAAAAAGTGTGAAGCATTCTTTCAAAGGGACAATGGGCACATTGTGTAATTTTGAAAAGAAAAAGATGAACTAAAATAGAAAAATGACTTTACCACCTAATCCGAAGCTCCGAGACTTTGGCTCTGCCATGTTTTCTTTCTGTGTTTTATAAACAGATTTTGTGAATATAGTTTATGAAACAGTGGTTTCATATCTCTGAACAATCCCATTAAAGTGGCATCATAAGACAAGCATCACTTAAAAGCTTGATATGTCTTATATCCAACTTTGTATGCAAGTTGTATCCCTGTGAGAGCCTGGCAGCTTGTCCAGGGTGTACCCCCACAGCTGGAATGGGGTCAGCACCCCTGCAGACCTGAACTGGTTAGTAGGATGGATCTACTTTCGACTGATATGGGGGATTCCAGCATTTGTAGCTCAACGTATCAGCTGCTGGCTGGCTCTGAAAACAAATGAATCCCTATAGACTTCCATTTTAAAATGCTTAACTTCAGACATAAAAGTGAAAATGTTATCGTTCTTCTCATAAAACCATTTTAAACTCATACCTAATTTCTTCTTTTATAATAACCCCATGGGGAGTTAAATGGATAAGTCATGTATTTTGAAACTGCTAAGGCTTAAAAAAAGTTGTGTACACCTTGATTAACAGCTGTGCCTACATCTGCTGATTTTGATCTCCACTTATTATAGACACTGGAGTGGCACTAAATTATCACTAATTAGCAGATATGTGTACCTGAGCATTAAATCTCTATATAGTGTATGGGTGCAGCTTTTTTAGCCAAGCTTGCTAGTGGTAGCTGGTACACCCTCTCATCCAAAACCAAAATGGTGATGGCCAAAGTACTAAAACTGGGGTTTCACATTTTTTATTAAATTAGTTAACAATAGTTAACAACAACCGTGTCCTTTCATGGTGGGTAGATTCATCTGAAAAGAAGCAGGAGAATACCTACTCCTACCTACTCCCACTCCGCCACTTCACTGAGTGATTCTTAACATGAGCCTCGCAGTGAGTTTAGCCTCTTGGTTATCTCGATACATATTCCTATAGTGATATTTTAGCTAAAGACAAAAAAGTAATATAACACATTGGGTATGAAACCAGACATTCTTAAAGTTACCACAAAGTGGACTGAACATATTTTTTAAACTATTTATATGATAATATTACTTTATAAAACAAAACGTCTGTCTGGGTCAACTATAGCTGAGGACGTACATCGTTTAATAATCAACAAGTCAGTGCCCTGATCCCAGCCCAAGCCTCCCTCCTCTACATGTAACAGTGTATTGAACCCTAAAAACTGCCCGTGTGTGTGTCAGGAAAATCCCACTAATAATGGATGAATGTAGCTTGTAGTGTAAAGCATTTTGAGTGGTCAATAAGGCTAGGAAAGCACTATATAAATGCTCTCAATTAAAACAGCCTTTTTATGATGCATGTATGGCCTCCAGGTCTGATTTGATTGGGGAGTTGGCTTGCACTTGATTTTTAGACTGGACGGACACATCCGTCACTCCTAACTTGTTAAAGAGAGCAGTTTCACCATTTACCCGATACAAACCATTTAAATACATTTGGATGAACTCCAATACAGATTTTTTTTTGTTGTTGTTTTTTTTTTATCTTATCAAGACATATTGATTAACACGGTGACAGAACAACAAAAGGACAAACACAGTGTTAAACAGAACATGCACAATCAATTTGATAATTCTTTCTAGTGTTAAAAGGCACAACAGATGAAAGTATGCAGTACATTCTGCAACTGGTGTGAGAAAATATCAATTTGTTGCTCCTCATTTAATAAAACACTCTAGCTTTTGTCTCTTAATGAAGTTAAATAGTGAAGCTGCATGTTTCCAAGTCTATAGCCTCAGGATAAAAATCTTTGCATTTACAAAACTGATTGAAGTAAGATTACAGAAAGAAAAGAAGAGCTCATGTAGATTTTTGCCTGAAGGGCTTCAAAAACTACAGAAAGGTATATTTCTTAAATAGGCAGAATCATTACATGAGATAAGAAGAGAACACGGTTTGTGCCATTTACCGAAGTTAGAGGTGCGCTGGGATTTGATAAGAAATACTGTTTAAACTCAACAATTCGATTCTATAGTAAATTTAACTGCAAGCAAACGATCTATTGCAGAGACATCTTTTTTTTCTTGACCCTTGTACACAAGGTCAAAGGTACCTTTACACAGCGTTTTTGTTTCTGTATGGGTTTCCTTATGCATGAATTGTGTTGTAAGTTATTTGTTATCATCATTGAGCAGATTTACTCAGCAGTTATGGTTGGTTTAGCATGGAACTAAACTTGAGATCTTAATTGGTTCTCATTAATAAGTCAGCAAAGTAATTAGGACACAGGGGTGGAGGCTATATTTGTGTTTGATTACATGGTCAGTGTGTTATGAATACTGAGTGTTCCATATTTCACTGTTTCAGTACAGATTTCATCACATTGCAGTTGTTATTTTGGAGTTGGTACTTGCCCAGTAATACATTACTGATCTAAGAAAGTGCATCAGTCCTAAACTGTAATTGTGGTTTAAATAACCCAAACACATGGCAATATTTCTCACAAAGACTATAGACCCTTTGTATAATTCAGAAAAGCTGACTTTGGAACCACAAATTGGAGTCTCTTCAGATACTGAGCTTTTTAATTTCCCTATTATATATCGAGGGCCTAAGTATTTTTTCCCACCTGATAAACTCCATTGAATATTCAGCAAACCAGTTGCAGATAAAGACAAAAATGTGTGCACAAAGACTGACATTTTCCTAGAAATTTCTGAAAGCAGATATCCGTCAGTCTGATTTACAAATTAATACTGCAGCTGGGAGGTCTGACATCCATTCCACTTGCATCTACGACCAGAACTGGATTTAGACACAACCTTTATGACCTGTTTGCATATCAATACTTTTGTGTGCTCTGTCAGTCTTTTTAATGAACAGGAAAGGAGGTAGTGGACTTTCATCTGTCATTATGCGCATCTATTACGCATGGCTTAGGTTATTTATAGTGCCCATAATATTATTAATTCAGCACATGCTTCAGCAAAATCATCATCAGTAGTCATATTTCCCTCTTCAATAGGGATAGGACAGTGATAGGATTTATGAGTGCCCTTTATTTAAACCAGTGACTGACACCATTAGTGAAGATAATACTGTTTTACATTTGTTTCAAAGGTAATATTATTGTTATTAACAGCAATTTAAAGGTTAATCTCTGGAAAATGTACATGAATTTTGACGTGTGTTTTTGACATGTCCCCTCTTTCTCTTAAAGGACAGCAGCTCAGCAATTTTATCCCAGCATGATTTATCTGTTACCCAGAGACTCTCACAGTGTCATAATTTGGTTTCCTAAGCCTTTAACTGCCCCTCTACACATGCTCAGTAGGTTTGTGATCAAGTGTCTATGAAGTCCATGTCAACTACAGTGAGCACTTCCTGGTCTTTTTTGGTTTTCAAGTAATTTTTGCAAAGCTTTAAGGTATGTTTGGGCTCATTATCCTGCAGGAGCATGAATCCTTTCTCCACAGAGATGAAGGTTAAGCATGTGTCTGAAGAGGAGTGCTGCTTCCACTTGGTCAGAGTAGAATTCAGTACAGGTGCCTAACTCAAGCGAAGCAAATCCACACAGAAAATTCCAACCACCGTGTTTCATTGTAAGTTTGATCTCTTGTTTATCTCCTTATAACTTCCACTGACTGCCTGAAATCTGAAACTTTGATTCATCGGGTAACAGGATCTTTTTGTTTTCTTTTAGGTGACTGGATTTTTAAAAAAATGTATTTTTAGAAATTTCTGCTTCTTGGTTCATTTTAATGTGAAAAGAAGAAAGGGGCCACTTTAATTGAGGTGGTTTGGGCATCTGACTCCCGCGTGCCTCCTGGGTGAGGTGTCTCAGGCATGCCTTAATAGGAGGAGGGCTCAAGGCAAACCCAAAACACCCTGAGACGCAGCAGTGGATGGATAGATGTTACTGGGATTATTTTCTATAGCATTGTATTGGGGAAGAAAAAGTCTTCCTCACCCGACTGGCAGTGGTTTGTGTGTGTTCCTCGGTTCTTAGGTGTTCCAATTGGTTGTGAATCTCTGTGTACGTAGTCGAAGCTTTCGTCTTACAGCCTGCAAAGTGTGTCCCTTCTTTAGACTGAAAACTGTATGAATTGTGCATCTAAAACAATCATGTTCTCTGCATCATTTGATAGCTCAAAAGTCTGTGTTTCAACCCCAGCTGCATCTGCATCTCCCTGATGACTTCCCAGCTGCTTCTCAGGGCTGATTGCAATAATTTGTTACTTAGTAAGAGGTTTTTGTTTTTAATTTGTTTTTTTTTTGGGTTTTTTTGAGCATTTCAAAGAACTGTTTTAATCTTTCAGTTACTCAATTTACTACTAATTGTTATCAACTTTCTTGCAGTGAGTTTCTGACACTTTCTTTGGGGGGGGGATCTGGGTTCTCAGCTCCAGTTATGAAGTTTATCAGTACCTTTTTGCAAGGTAGAGAACTGTCTCTACTTCTTGTCAGTTCTGTTTAGTAGTGAATGTTCTACAGCAGCAACTGTTTAGCTGCTAAATCTGCAAGAATTTCATTCACAAGTTGATGGATACCAAAATGAGAATAAATGAATATGCAGAGAATGTAACCGAAATATCTCAAATGACTACAATAGCAAAAATGATTTTATGTGTGTGTGTGTATGTGTTCCTGAGGCCAGTGATTTTCATGACAAAGTCATGCCTGTTTGCCTGTTTTTTTTAATGCAGTGATGCCTGAGGGTCCAAAGTTCCTGGGCATTCAAAATGAATTTTCAGCCTTATTACTTGCAGACCTTTAAAGATATTGTGGCGTGTTGGGGGAGCAGTTAGTTCTCTCCCGGCATGTGCTGCTGTTTAGATGTTCTTGTTTTATTGTTTATGGTTACATTACTTTTAACTGTTATCTTAACTGTTGTGTATATACTGCGGTACAAAGTCACTGACAGTTTTTATTCGATAGAAAGAATGCAGTACCATAAGTGAGTTAGGGCTGTTCGATATAACGATATATATCAGATGATGATATGAAAACGTCTATCGCTGCACATTACGCTATCGTTTGTTTCGTGGTGTCGCAAAAGAAACTGTTTACGGCAATTTTTTTTCATTGTTTTGATGGCCACTACGTGGATGCAGACACACTAGCATGGCTGATGAAGACGAGGCAACACCAGGTAGCTCCACACAGAACGACCTTGTTCCTAAACGAGGGGCTACCTCTGTAATATGGAGATGGTTTGGATTTGAAGAGTCTGACACGGACCAGAAAATGGTACTGTGCAAATTATGCTGCAAACTGATCGCTACAACAGACTCCAACACGACAAACCTCTTCTACCACCTCCGCAAAAAGCACGTGAGCAAGCATGCAGAGAGTTTACAACTGAGAGGCAAAAAAGAGCTGTCAGGTGCTCAAAATACACCACCGACTCAAATGTTAGAACAGGCTTGTGCCCGTGGGACGGCTTAGACTCGTAAAGATGGAAGGACATAACAGTGGCCATTACAACCTACATGTGCAAAGATATGGTCCCCTTTTACACCGTTGAGAAAGAGGGGTTTCGTGCATTAATAAAACTGCTCGACTCCAGGTACATAATTCCCGGCCGAAAACATTTCACACAAGTGGAGTTGCCTCGTTTATATTTCGAGTGTAGGGCCAAAGTAGAGGGTGAAGTCCGCAACATTGCATACTACGCTGCCATACAGGAGAAATGATAGCCAGAGGCCTCAGGGAAGCTCTTGAGTAGTGGGGACTGCATGAGGATCGTCTAGTGTGTGTCACTACGGATAATGCTGCAAACAACATCCTTGCACTTCAGCTGAATGAGTGGACACGCTTAGAGTGTTTTGGTCACCGTCTCCACCTAGCCATTGGTGAGTGTCTAAATGCAAAATTATATTTCAGTAATAATAAACAATAGCAGGCCACGTAGGCTATTACAGTTCTAAAGGTACTATTTAAACGAGCATGTTAAAAGCTTGGAAGATTAATTGCTACCAAAACAATTTGCTTAAGGCATAATTTTCCCTGCAGCGTTTGCTGTCAGCGTTAATCTTGTTAGCCTAAATTTTTTTTAACTTCTGCCTTAAAGTGTAACCGATAAATATATGTATCTTACATTTTTTTTACACAGAGAGGAATTTGAAACTACTTCAGGTGGAACGAGCAGTTGGTGTCTGCAAGCGATTGGTGAGTGCCTTCTCCAATTCATGGAAAAGACAACGTGAACTGGCCAAGGTTCAAGCAGAATTGGGCTTACCTGCTCACCAGCTTATCAGACACCCCTACCAGGTGGGGCTCCCTGCAACATATGATTAACGGAGTTATAGAGCAAGAGAAAGCGCTCTCACAGGTTCTCCGTGCAGACAAAAAAACAAGACATCTAGTCCTAACATTGCAGGACATGGATGTTCTTGAATCCTTGAATAAAGCACTGAGTCCTCTCACGGAATTTACGGATGCTGTATCTGGGGAGCATTATACCAGTGTGTCATACTTGAAAGCAGTCCTCCATCTTTTTAACACCCAAGTGCTTAAGCCTCAGGATGACGACACACAGCTGACCACCACCATCAAAGAGGGCATCCTGAATTATTTAAATGACAAATATGATGACCAAACCACAGAGGAGCTGCTTGACATGGCCTCCTTTGTTGACCCTCGTTTCAAAACAAAATTTATAATAAAGAGGAGAAGGTTGCGAGCATCAAGACCAGAGTTATGTCAGAACTGGAGAACCTGGTGGCTGAACAGACGGCATCAGCAGAGGCAGCCACCCTTCCATCAGCTGGAGCTTCTAAAGATGATCCAGAGGTTTGTGCTAAGAGACAAAGGAAGAGTTTGAGCAGCTACTTTAAAAAAAACAACACAATGCCAAACAGCCCCTCTGTCAACTAGACAGTCAGTTGAAAAGGAGCTCAATCAATATCTCCGAACCTTGGAAGCTTGCCCACAAACAAACCCTCTGGATTGGTGGAAGCAGCATGAGGCACATTTCCCACTATTGGCTAAGCTGGCTAAAAAAATACCTGTGTATTCCTGCCACAAGTGCACCCTCAGAGCGGGCATTCAGTACAAGTGGAAACACTGTAACATGTCAAAGGTCTGCACTTAAACCAGAAAGAGTTGACCAACTTGTATTCCTGGCTCTCAACCTTTAAAGGCAATTCCCTGAGAATCAGCAAGATGGGGCAAACATTTTGAAGCACTGTTTTGCCAAGTTAGTTTTTGTATGCTGTAATTCCTTCTTGGAATGTATTGTTTGCTTGTTATAGGTTTTATATATTTGTTTTATCAACCTCAGTTTGCTGCTATAGTTTAGGCGTGAAAAAAAACCATGTTTACATTTTGGGTTTTATACACTAATGTATATGACAGGCCTGCGTTTATTTTTGTTAGAATTGTCTTCACTGTTATTTTCATATGATGCTAAAATTCAAACCTGGAAATTTCTTTTATTTATATATTTAATATATTTTTGTCGTAAGCCTTGTAGTTGCTACAGTTTGAAGTACAATGTTTACATTTGGTTTTAATGTTAATGTTAGACTTGTATTTATTTTGTTTAAAGGGTTTATTGGCCTTATATAGTTTAGTTGTTAGTGCTTTGATTCTTTTATATTTAATATATGTTGTGAGAGTTATTGCTGCTACAGTTCACATTTTGTTTATGTCAGGCATTTTATATAGCAGTATTTCATATTGGGCCTTTAGTAAATTGTTTTTCAAAAGTGTTTTATATTTGATACATTAACATTTTATGTTTACATTCTAAGTCAAACATTTGCTCAAATGTTCTAAATAAAAGAACAGAAATAATTACAAATTGTTTGTGTCACGGTCTGGTTGGGCACCTGCAGGTCTCAGACAGCGGCTCCTCCTCCTTTAGGCGGAGTCCGGTTGCCCCTCCCGGGCTGACCACCTGTGAGCAATCGTGCCAGCGGTATATCAGACCTGCGCTCTCAACCCCTCATCGCCTGAGTATCTGCTATTCCCATGTTAGTTCTGTGGAGCATCCTAAACCTTGTCTTAACGCCGTGTGATGACTCACCTGTCCTTTCTTGTCCTCAGTGATAGCACCCGGAGTGGAGATCTTGTTCCCCTCGCTCCCATCCTCCTGGACCGGGGCCGCCAGCTGCTTACACAACGCGGCCTGCCGGCCCACCGCTCACCTGCCTGCCTCCCCACGCCTCGACCGCTTCCGGATTTTCCGCTCCACCTGTCCCCTCCATCTGAAACCAAGTAAGGCAATTCTATTCAACTGCGGAGGATTGTTGGTTGTCTGCTGGATCCCTCTGATCGTGATCTCCTCTTGTTCCAGTGCCCCCGGCCCCTGCCTAGTCCTGTTTCTACCTCCCCGCTGTCACCTGTCTCCTAGAGGTGTCTAGGTCGCCCTCATTATCCCTGACGAACCCTACGCGCCACTAGTGTGGTGGCGTCGCTTTATGTTTTGCCTTTGTTTTCATGTGGGCGGAATAAATCATTTGTTTTCAGTCACCTCGCTTCCGGGTTGGTTTCTGCGCCTGTGTCCATCCCTGTTCCCTCGTGCCGCTGGGCCGTGACAGTTTGTACGTGTTTTGGAGTTTGTACGTGCTTTGTCTCTAGCGGACACCGTAAATATACTGTTATTCATTCACTCCACATAAAATGTAATAAATCATATAATGCAAAAACCAACTATTTACATTTCAACTTTAACTATTTACATTTTCAGCTTTTTCCTTTTGAACAAATTTAAAGTGAAACAACACAAAACACTGCAAACCACAACACAATTAAATATAAATATGAAAACTAAAAGAACATGCATATTCTCTGTCATATGGACCTGCATGAATAAACTTTCTGAATCCTTCATCATCCGCAACTAAAAATAGTTGTGGATGATTGCTATACCTTTCTAATGTGACCTTGTTGTCCCTGGCTCTCTTTCCCTCCTACTCTGTTCCTGTGCTACTGCGAGTGTAACTACCGCCCCTCCCCCCTCATTCCCCCCTCATCCCAGCGCAAAGCACAAGGCTCAAGGCAAGAGGCTTACGTCGTTCATTTCAAAGAGTCTCCTCTAAGAGCGACCGACACATCACTAGTACAAGCAAGTGTTTAATAAAGAGCTCCCCCTACCAGTTTGGGGTCAAACAACAAGCTCAGTCTCTGTGTGGAGCTTTCTTGTTAAGATTTCTCTGCTTGTCACAATATTGTGTCCTGTAGATAATGAATGCTTTAGTCTTTGAAACTTTATATTTAGGAACACTATTCTGAAATGTTTTCTATGGTTTGAAGATGCAGTATTGTGATGATTGGTGAACCTCTGCCCATCTATACTTCTGAAAACTCTCTAAGATGTTCTTTTTACATACTGACCTGTTGCTATTTAACTTAATCACTTTCAAATTGTACAAAAACTGTTTCTTTTTTAGATTTTTAACCTGCATAAGTTAAGAAATACACTATAAACGTAGTTATTAGTTTCCTGGAGACTATTCCCATATGGAAAAGAAATAGAAAAAACTCATAAAAGACTTGCATAAGATGTGGCCTACTTCATATAGTGAATCATATAAGGCTTACATGATTTACTCATGAAAGTGGCCACTTTCTCATTACTTTCATATATTGTTTTAGTAAGTATCCAAAACATACAAGTTTCATTTATACAATTTTTCAAGGGATCTTATATCTGTTTTCACTCTTGTATGCTTTTCATACAAGTTTCACACAAGACAGATACAAACTTCATAAGGTTTATATATATCTTTTCCATATGGGTTTACACCATTATTCAAAGTCACCCTCCAGTTGTCTTCCATCTTTCCAATTCACTTGCATCTTTAGATCTCCAGTCTGTTCTCTCCTGCTGCTGGCAGAATTTCTCCTGTTGAGCTTCAGGCCCTTCACTCCCCCTTCATTAAAACCTCTTTAACCTCACCATCTGTGTCATCTTCACTGTATCTGCTAGTGTCCAGTTCCAAAATTAAAATCCTTGTCCAAGAAATACAAAGGATTTAGAAATGAGAAATTTCTCCACAGAGAGAAGCCTTAAAGACCAGGACACAGCAACAGTTAAGAAAATGTTTTCGTGTCTAGAAGTGAGATAAGGACCAGAAACTTAAAGTCTTCCTTCTGTAGCCACAATAGACTATGGGAAATGTAAAAAATCATAAGCCTAAGTAACCAAGACTGACTGTTCTTGCAAGCCACTGAGAAAATAATGTACAGAATTTTACTGTACAAGAATCAAGTAAAGAATAACCCTACCTTGCTTAAAGAACACAAATGATGCACTGGTTTACAGTTAGAAAAAATAACAAAAAACTATTTGTTAACACTGCTTTCAAAAAGTAATAATTACAAACAAGTCTTTAACTACATCCCTGTTCTTACTTTATGAAGCAGAAGGGACAAAGCTGGTGTGCAATATATGTAGAAAATGTACACACAAGTGACAAATTAAAGTAAAAACTTGCCCTCTTCAGTGAAGCAATGACAGCGATCGAGTCCTTTTAACAAAGGACCATCATACGATTAAACATTCCCCTTTCCCACAAGGTGTAACTGTATGATTTCAATGAATTTTGATCATATAAATCAAACTGGCCTACACCAGATCTTAGCAGTCAAACATCTAGGGCATTTTGTAATTGTAAGATAGGAGCCTCGAACACCATTATTTAACTATATAATGGCAAAGCTCACTGAAGCATATGCTCACCAAAGGTTTTTTTAATATAAATTTGTCACCTGTATGCAACAATTTAATATTTACAAGCTCAAGGGGTCGCTAGAAGTACGATAGTAAATTTCTCTTAAACTAGAAAAGCTGTCTTAAGGTTACATAGAAACACTCAAGGGTACACTATTTTGTACTTAAGTACAGCATAATATCATCAGCATAAAGTTTTATTTGGCATCAACATACAGAAAAGGAACTATGGCAAAAAGAGTTGTATATAGAAACTGTTAATTTCCCATCTCTACACTTAACCAACAACATTTGAGCAAAAAGTCCAATAAACTCTGCTTTTCTATGTGTGCATTTTCTTCTTAACACATTTTCATGGTGTCTATGTGTATTAGTTCTACTAGAACTTGGGGCCTTTTGTTACCACATTTGTTCAGCATAATAATGTTTTGTGGCTCAGGCTAATTGGTCCAACTGTGGGCCAAACTGAGTCCCAGAAGGCCAAAGCCTGAGCTACCAATACCATCTGTTGATGGAACACCCTCTCAATTTGGATCAGCTTGTCAGTCTGCCTGGGGAAAACATACAGTATATTCATGCATGCAAGCACACACAAGGCAAAACATTATCTTGAAACATTTATCAGTGTAATAATTATGTGTTTAAGTCATTCTTTCCCCACAGTGGGTAAAAAACAACACTATCTCATTTCAGTGTAAATGAGGAATGTGCTGTGTTTGACCAGATGTGACTGAACTTATACGTGACACTTGGCTGTGAGTTGTGAATACCTTGATTTTTTACATTTATTTTAAATCAAAACATTTCTGGATGTCTGTGTACACACAGAGTATTTAATGAAAGGGTCATAAATATACAGTTGTTGTTCTTTTTTTTTTACCTAAATAGACACCAGTGGACATGTATAAATAGCAGAAATAGAGTCTGATATCAGTTTTATGAAACAGTCATGAAATCTTGTTTTTGCACTTGTGTTCTTGGACATGAAATGTAGAGCCTTGGTTGGAAGGAGATGGTCATGGGGTATATGGGTGGGGTACATTTAGGAGACTGCAGAGTGAATCCCACACAGTCTTTCTGTCACGGTTCTGAGCTTCTGTTTCTTGTCACTTAATACTAAATACTATATAACTTTCCTGTTGATCTAATCTAGCTCTTTTTTTTCTGTTTTCCTGCCACCTTTCTGTCACACATTTGTCTAATTATTTGCTTTAATATACAATATTAAAAAAAAACCTTGCAGACCTTCTGCTGGATCTCCTTTAATTCTTTGCTCTTACCTCATTTTTCTGGAAGCATTATTTAAAATTTGGCAAAAAATATAAGGAGCAAAAAGTGAATCATATTGTTCCAAAAGACATGCCTGAGATGTATGATAGGGACATGTTGCCAAAATGCTTTCTGTGTAAGAAGCCATAGAAATAATTTTGTCACAATGTCAACTACCCACAAGTACCCACTTAAACCCAAAGCTGTTTGGCTCAACTCCGTGTGCCACTGATCAAAGATTCAGAGTAATCCAACTTGCTTTCATTTTCAGAGTGTCAAATACTGCCGCTTTGTCAATGTTGCTGGCATCTCTGTGGTACACAGAAAGTATCTTTAAGCATTCCTACTTTAACACAATCAGTGGCGATATTGCATGCTGAGTGCAATGAAGGAATCAGGAGTGGGTGCCAGTGACGTAAATTACAGCTGTCACCCAGGAGCCTGCAGTTTGGCTCAATTTTTGTTTGTGTTTGCGCTTGAAAAAAAATCACGCTTTGGGTTAAATACAGCTCCTCACAATAACAACTCAGCATGATGAAAAAAGGTGCCAAATGTATCAGGGGCACTGACTCAGCTTCCATATTAAAACGTTTTTTCTGCGAATTGGATTTCTTTTGGTGTCCCACAAAGAGATTTTAGCTTTACATCTGCAGAGTCTGTAAAATAAAAAATAAATCTCCTAAAAACATATTTTATTCACAAAAGAAAATGCATCAAATCTTTAAACTGAGAAATTTTACAATTTCTTTTTTTTTTTTGTCCCGTTTGGATCTTTAGCCATCAGAATTGTTGTCTTAAGGCCAAGAAAGATGCCAAGCGGATTTATTTTACCAAGTGGATCATCATGGCCTTGCCATATTGGTCCATTTGATTGACCTTTATTATAATTATGTATTTATTTTATTTTCGGTTGCTACAAACAGGACGGACATGACTGGGGGATAGGACAGGGAGAAAGAATGAAAGAAAGAGAGGGAGAGAAAGAAAAACAGAGGGGAGAAGAGACTGTGAGAAAGGGGGAAAGAAAGAAAGAAAAACAAAACACCTGGATCACCTGTATGGAGATTTAAAAAAAAACAGAAGAGAAAGCAAAGAAAAAAAGAGCAACATAATAAAAACAGCACCATCACAATAAACTAGCTAGCAGTAGATAACAGTAGATACTAAATACTGCAAGAATTGAGTGTTTTATAAAATGGCCTGCATTTTGTATAGTGCTTTACTCAGTCCCTATGGACCCCAAAGCGCTTCACACTACATTCAGTCATTCACCCATTCACACACACATTCACACACTGTAAATAACCACTAGAAAAAAAAAAAAAAGAAAAAGGGAAAAACTCTCAAATATCTCTGAATATTACTTGTATGGACTTTACTGGACCTGCTCTGTTCTAAGTAGTTTTCAAAGCTCTGTCACTTGATTTTTGTTTCAGGATTCATATTGGTGTCAAAATGTGTTTTGTTGTGATTGCAAACAGGCCATGTGTTTGTTTCCAGACTGCAACGGGTAAGAACCTAATCTACATATTTATAACTCTGTTTGATATTATTAATTTTATCTTTGATATATGCATTGGTGTGTGTGTGTGTGTTTCTGATTGATGTGCATTATGCTTCATCTCAGCATAAACTGCGAGTGAAGATTAAAGGAAAATGGGGATTCAGCAGAACGCTCTTCGAGTTGGCTTGCACGTAAGCAAGATAAGTGAAAACAAAAATGCACACACATAAGACCCTCCTCCACCCTCCACACACACACACACACACACACACACACTGACTGAATCTTTTTCACATTTGTTTCATCTGGCTGATCTGTTGATCTGTGTTTATTTAAAAATCAGAGACACTGCATATGTCGGATAACCCTTGGCTCCTTTCGCTCTCTGTTTCTCAAATTTAAATGAGCTTCATCAGCACAAAATATTTTAGCATCTGTTCGCCAAAGTACACAGTGACAATCCTGAAGAATGATAAATCATTCAGCAAAATGCCATCACGAAATTACAATCAATTAATCAACAAGCTTTTTATTATTATTTGTCTTTCCTGTCTCCGTTTAGAAAGGAAGCCATTTGTCTCTGTTCCACTTCCACCTTTCCCCCTCCCCCACTTCATCACTTGTCATCTTATTGAAATCTGCATGCAACAATATCCATCATGTGTAATCATACTACAGAATCCTGACTCGGGCACAACGTTATGAGCATTATTTAGACAGAGACACAAATTACATTTTAAATCAGAATCCTAACACAGTGTGCTTGCTAATAATAGGATATGATGCACTTTTAGCCAGCAGCCTGCTTGTTTAACCCAGCAGGCTTCTGTGATGTTCATTTTAATTATGTGGCCTATAATCTGTGTTGAACATGTCATTCCAGTATTTAGGAAGAGAAGGAAATTTGGCTATTAGTGCTCTGTCATTGTCAATGAAAAGAACAATAAAATCACAATACAATCCCACATTAGAAGGAGCATGGACTTACCATTGCACTAATGCCAATGTACAAAGGAAGTGGCAGTTTATGTAAATCATTTCATGTGTTACCAGTGTGCATTTTTTATTTTTTATTTTTTTTGCATGGTATTCCAACTAACTTTGTTGATCTATTCCAGTTCAACCACTGCGTTGACAGCAGGTTGCAGGGGGTTGCAATCGATAAAGACGACAGCTAGTCTAATATGAAGAGAGACATTTGTTGATATTTGGTGCATGAGTGCAGGTGTATTTTCTTGGGAAGGCCAGGGTTATACCATGCATGGGAGTCAATAAATAATGAATGTGCTGACTCATAAAAACACAAAGTAACAAACTGTACAATTTGAGAAGTAGAAATGCACTAAATACTAAGTATATATACAAATTGAAATGTTTTCTCATAAGCCTACAATTGTTTTGTTTGTGTCTGATGTTATTTCCCTAAAAATGTGTTCAAATGGATCAATTTTATTTCCTTTGGCAAAATGGAATAGGGGTGAAATGTAGCTGCAATAACAAAAAAACCCAAAAACATACATCAATACTTTTGTCAGTCCTGTAAAAATGAGCCAGAAATCTAGAAAATAACAGAAAATAATAATCAGTAAGAGACTGGGCAGATGAAAAAAATTAATTGCATTCAGGAAAATGAAAAAAATAAAATAAAATTTGTGTGCAAAAGAACAAATTAATAGATTAGTGGTTGTGACTGTTGCACAAGCTGCTTTGAATGTAATCAACCAACCATGTGATCACTCAAAGTGTAAAATGAGTAGAAATTACAGAAATTTTATTTATCTGCAACCTCATGATTTAAGTATTTATGCAGTCAGTCAAGAAAGAGAAACATTTATGCTAATTTGATATTTTTTTGCCATTTCTTATAAAGACTCTCTATATAATACTGAAATACTCTTCGCACTTTGACTAGTAAACCACAACATTTTTGTCTTACATGTATGTTGGTCTAAATGCTGTTTCACATAACAGCTGGAATACAAGTGTGTGTGTGTGTGTGTGTGTGTG
>NW_005187420.1:1538104-1540083 GCF_000239375.1 Pundamilia nyererei
CAAACTAGAACAGGTGATTATGCTCCAGTACAGAAAAGGTGGTAGGGAGCTATTTGTCACTGAGATATTAGTTTTACGAGGAGCCATAGGGAAATATAACATTTAGGCTCTAGTTATAATGTAATTGCTCCATGATTGATAATCCACTCTGTTTGGACTCTGTAGGTTTAAAATCCAGGACAACAATCCCACTTGTTCTTTATGACATCATCCCTTGAGGATTGTAATATAGACTTATTTTCCAATGCGAGGAGTACAAGTATGAACTAATTCCAAGTGATGGATGGAAGCATCTCAGGTTTTTGGGAGCCCGATTCACTGGGTGGGATCAGCTTTGTATGGCCCGATACAATAGCCACTAATAAAACATGTGGAAAAAACATCTCATGATAGCATGAATCTGCAAATGAAAAATAATTACTGTAGGCACGCAAAAGGAGACAACGTGTAAGCCGTTACCATTATACTTGGATACTTTATCAGTAGTAAATATTTTCTATGTGTTTATCTGATAGCCAAGTGAATAGCAGGAAAGCAGTTCTCATGACTCCCTCGGGCTCGTCTGCTTGTACTAAACACAATTAATTGTTGACCCTTGAGCACAACTTTTAAGAAAATCATAAAGCAATCAGCAAATAACTGGTGAGTTGCGTGTGTGTTTGTGTCTGTGTGTGCAAGTCTGTCTTAGTCATACCTTAATGGAAGTAGACTGGTAGTCTGATGGGGGGATCGGTAAAAACAAAGAGAAAAATGAATAATGCAGGATCGTGCACATAAACACACAAAACTGCATCAGTTTCCAGTGCGCGTCCAAGGGTATGTGTGTGTCTGAGAGAGAGATACAAAGGAGAATGAGTGAATTTATGTGAAGGGTTCATTGCAAGGTTCACATTATCCCCTAAAGGGCACAGGGATGTTTTTGACTGTTTCCATGGAAATAAAGGGTTTTTAGTTTAGGAAGAGGGTGGCAGGTAGAGGCAGAAAAAGAAGAAACACTCTCCGCTGAATATTAATGACAGTCATACAGTGTGGAGCTAAGAGTTTGTCAAATATCTGTGTGATAGAACAGCTGCTGGCTAGCTTCACTGCCACAAGCTTCATACTATGGGGTTGTGAAGAATTTGTTTTGAATACATTTGATGCAAAGAAGGATCCTTATTTATGTTTTCTCCAGCTCTATAGTTCATGCGAAACATTTGAGGAAAATACAGTGGATCACACAGAAAAAAATAGGGTTAAGGTTAGTGTGATATTACACTGTGCCATTATAGCTGAAACAGTACATATAGAACTGTGGTAAATAGTTAAATTAGTTGATATATATGGAGAACATGTAGCCATAATTTATTTTATTAAAGCCAGTGCTTATATCGACTATAAGCAATGTAGTATAAGGGCCACATTAAGAAAAAATATACTGTTGATCATTTAGGAAAAAAAAAAGTCAAAATGTGGAGATTACAGTCTCTGCTATACCCTCTACAAAATGCCTTGTGTAGAAGAGTTAGTGAAACAAACTGAACCACCACCTTGTGGTGGGTTTGTTTCTTAATGCGACCCTAATACTCACTTGAAAACCTTTGCTTGCCTTCAAGCATGAAAACAGTGGTCAGGGTGGTTAACTGGGACAACACTGAATTTAACAATTTGATATGCTTCTGACTGCTACCTACCATACTATTGTTTTTTTATCCACAATCACAGTCATGCAGTTGTACTTGATTCGTTTGATTTAGAATTACATCAATATTCGTACTACCATACAAAAAGACCGTTTTGATAAAATGTTATTAGTCAAAATATATGTTGTCCACTGCATCGCTCACTCTGCTGTGTACCATCTACATGGGATAGGATATAATATGATTCTTGGTGATAATACCAGGATCACGTAAAGATTAATGGATCAAGGACAGACCCTTGAGGAATCCCTGACTTGATTTATGCAAATTTAAACTGTTGAAACAGAAAACCTACTA
>NW_005187420.1:1540960-1544209 GCF_000239375.1 Pundamilia nyererei
TTTGTGTATTAATATAGATATAACAGCAGAAATTTGGTCAACAAGTCGAGATATTGCATCACAGAAATGTCATTACATGATGACAGTTCCACATGTGCATTTTAAAAATTCACTAATGAATGTATCATCTGTGCGGGCACTGATTTGGTGCTTACTGCTAAATCAGTTGGTATTTGTTTTGACAGATAAACAATAAACCTCTCAAAATATGCTATAATGATCATTGACGGTGAAATTTGGAAAATTTGTGACCGTGACATTGAGGACTAAGAAAAAAATTAGATCACGTATATGACCTTTTTTGGTATGGGTGGGTTCAGTCACATGCTATTTAAAATCAAAACATTCCAATAAACTAATGAACTTTCAGAATTGTTGCTCTTGTCAATGTGAGTATTAAAATATTCACACTGACACCAGATAACCTGACATAATAATAGAATCAAATTTCGGAAAAGTTTCTTCCAGGAAGCCATCTCTCGGTCAAGGAGGAGAAATACTGCAGTAGATACAGAATTAATTACTAAACTTAATAATTCAAAACTTGAATAACTATCAAACGACAAAGATTTATAATTAATGTTTTTTTTCTCTACATACAACAGCGATCCCCCCACTCCTCCTGTTTTATGGCTGCAATATTCAGAACTATAGCCAGTGGGTGATGTTTCCATCAGCTCTTTGTTACCATGATATAAAGCCAGTTTCAGTTAAAAGCAAAAGGTTCATGATACTTTGAACTTGATTCCAATGATCCACAGCTTACATCCACAAACATGGATTCAACTTCACCTCCCTGGTAGTGCTAGAGTGCTGCAGGCACAGACATTAAACTGATAATGATTCAGGAACTGTTCCCAGTAAGTGTCCCAAATTTAAAAACTTTTTACTACATAGCCTGAGGGCTGCTGAGACTTCTGTGGCACAAAATCAAGGAAGAGGAATTTCATGAAAAAGGAAAAGCAAAAGCACTTAACTACTGGCTAATTAGTTTGTTATTGAGATAATCTTTCTGAAATCCAATTTGCATTGTGCCTGGTGAAGGCCACTCCTGCAGGACTTAGTGTTTGTTAACTTAATCATGAGAGTTATGCTCGTGTCTTTGATTGCACAGTTGTATAGGCAATTTTAGCTGCTATGTGTTACTAGCACAAAACGGCATCTATTTTACAACCTCTTTTATGTAGGCTGTTGTATGGATAGTACAAGTTAAAATGGCAGAGATGAAATAAACTCTCAACGAAATGTGCAAGCAAAATTTTGTGGAACAGCTCTGTGAAAATCTTTAAAGAAAAAACACAGGAACTGTGGGGACCAGTGATTTGTTTCTAGGTACATACATCCTGATTGTTTAATTAAATACCAGGCTTTTCTCACACTATTGGGCATTGACTAGTCAGAGAACTACAATCACATTAAGGCACATTCGCTGTGAAATCTTCAACTCTCCTCTCAAAAGAGGCGTAGAAGTTCAAGAAGTCGCTAATTGCGTATCGGTTCTAGGTGTAATTAATGTATGACACATTAGCAGTCCAGATTATATATTTTAGCTATGTTACAAGTGATGTTCTGAGGGTATTTTTTCAACAACAAATAGCCCAGTATGCACTCTGTAATGCACAATGACATTTACCTGCAAAACCAGACTGCATTAACCAATTAATAGAGGCTGGTTTTGCAGTGTGGGCTGCAGTTAACACAAAATTACATACAGCAGGGTAGAAATGCCAGCTATTTTCAAGCTTTATAAAGAAGGCTGAATAAGAAGTTCTTTGGCAGTGCCCAGCTGTTCAGTACAATCATAGTCTTCTACTGTCGACCACTGAGCAGCTCCACTGGAGCGGTCAGGGGAGTTCAGCAGTTTGCTTAAAGGCAGCACAAAAGTAGTTACTGTGAAGGCTTGAGTGTTCCTGATTAATTTCCCTGTCAACCCTTTAAGTTTAGAGTAAGTCTTTCTGGAGAAATAAAACTATCACAATCATTCTGAAATAGTGGTAACAGGGCAGGTACGTCAGTCAGACAAATTCTTCTGTTACACACACAACAGGGTGGAACTTGTGACCTATCCATCTCGTCCATGTCTTTCCCCTTTCTCCAAGCATTGTGGCTCCTTCCAAAAGTCTGGGCATGAGCGCTGGCATTCAGGTCAGGATATCTGGACACAGCACCGGTTTCCAGTGCCACTGTGATAGCACGCCAACATGAAGCTGTTATCATTCAAAGAACAGCCACGTCATGCCCAGAAGAGGTGCTGATACTGAAATGCATTCATTTGTTTTCCAATTTCATTTCATTTCCAGACAGATCCACACAAGGTTATAATGTCAGCGCATCTCTTGGCTATCAATTTAAATAAATCTGTCTCAAAAACAGGCTGGCCTTCTGCCTGTCTGATGTACCATATTCCGAAGAAAGAAAAGAAAACAATGACCCCCATCATTCCCATTCATTACGTCACTACTGTTATATAATAAAACAGAAATAGAATCATTGAAGGCAACAGCAAACAAAGAAAAAAACATGACTGAAAGTACAAATATGTCCCTTTTAATTGAAATGGGGTTTTTGAGTCTCCAGACACTAAGTGACTCAGGTAACAATGCTGAAAATACATCTTTAGTCTTCCTTTTAATTTATCTTCAGGAAACAAAACAAAATGAAAAACCATGAGATTACATTTTAGGTATGTGTGTTTTTCCACTCCAGTGCTCTGGCTTTCCTCCCCCTGTTTCCATCTAGTTCTCTGTTATTAAAAGACAGGTGTCAGTCTCCCTGTTTGTCTGTACGTGCCACAGGCTCATGAATACTGGTTTTATTTTCTCTCAAATTATTTGTTTTGCCTGCATATCCTGGAACGCTGCAGACGCTCTTTGGAGCGATTATCAATCTGAGAAATGGCTTTTGCGCTGATCCCTTTTCAAATACTCTTGAAACGAGACTCCTGCTTTGCTTTCCATACATTGAAATGCCTCATTTCAACTGATCCTCACTGTATATTTTCCACATACATATGAACAACAAACAAAGGGGATAAAGAACAAGGCTTGGCTTGATATTTTTGCATTAAGTGATTGATTTTGTTCATCACTAGAGTTAGAAAATCATCTTTCACTTGTTGTATATGTGTGTAAAGTTTTGAAAATGATTAGACAAGATACAGATTACTTGTCGATAGAGCAGGGCGATATGACCAAAAATATTTATCACGATATACATTTGAAAATTTGCAATAACGATATAACTGACGAT